>NW_025203280.1:3966-5925 GCF_004010195.1 Chiloscyllium plagiosum
TTCCACTATTACCCTCTGCTTACTACCATCAAGCCAATTGTGTGTCCAATTTGCCAGCTCCTTCTGGATTCCATGCGATTCTAACGTTCCAGACCAGCCTATCAATGGCAACCTTGACAAAGGCCTTCTTGAAAACCACACAGTCTACCGCCCTACCCTCATCAACATTCCTGGTCACTTCATCCATGTACTCAAACAAATTTGAGAGGCATGATCTCCCACCCAGACCAGCCTATCAATGGCAACCTTGACAAAGGCCTTCTTGAAAACCACACAGTCTACCGCCCTACCCTCATCAACATTCCTGGTCACTTCATCCATGTACTCAAACAAATTTGAGAGGCATGATCTCCCACTCACAAAGCCATGCAATCTTTCCAGTCTACAAACAACTATTAATAATAATTATTAAAATTAATAACATCAAACTAATAAATAATAATAAGATGAGACTTTTAGTGGAGAATAAAGTATCCATGGTATGTGATATTGGAAAGTGCATCATGGGTGAAGGGCAGAACAGATTTTGTACCTGTGTCATGGAACTGTGATGAAAAAAAAGCAAGGGTGGCATGGTGGTTCAGTGGCGAGGACTGCTGCCTCATGGTGCCATGGATCCAGGTTTGGTTCCAGCTTCGGGTGACTCTCTGTGTGGAGTTTGCACATTCTCAATGTGTTTGTGTGTGTTTCCTCTGGGTGCTCCATTTTCCTTCCACAATCCAAAGATGTATAGGTCAGGTGAATTGGCCATGCTAAGTTACCCATAGTGTTATGTGCATTCGTCAGGGGTAAATATAGGGTAGGGGAATGGGTCTGGGTGGGTTACTATTTGGAGGGTCGGTGTGGTCTTGTTGTGCCAGATGGCCTGTTTCCATATTGCAGGGAATCTGTCAAAAAAAAAACTATTTCTAAACAAACCTTATCTTTCCAAATGCATGCATATCACATCCTTCAGAGTCTTCTCAAGTAACCTACGTACCACAGATGTTAGAATTCCTGATCTATCGATCCCAAATTTTTCTTTGTTTCCCTTCTTGAATAATGGCACAACATTTGCTAATCTGCAAAATTCTGGAACATAAACTGTAGCTAACGATGATACAAAAATATCAACCAGGGTCCCCGTAGTTTCTTCTGTAGCCACTTGCAGTATTCTTGGATGCATCTGTTTAGGACCAGGAGATCTATCCACCTTCATACATTCTAATGCATCCAACATGTCCTCTCCCGTGATATTGACTCACCCCAAGATAACACTACGACTTTTGATTCGGAGATGCCGGTTTTGGACTGGGGTGTACAAAGTTACAAAGTCGCTCCGAAAGCTAGGGTGCTTCCAATTAAACCTGTTGGACTATAACCTGGTGTTGTGTGATTTCTAACTACGACTTTTGTTACCTTCCCAAGTTTCATGTATTTCTCCACGGTAAAGACAGGAGAAATATTCATTGAGAATCTCACAAATCTTCTACGGTTCTAGACATGCATGTTCATTTTGGACTTTGAGGGGTCATATTCTCATTTAGTTATTCTTTTTACTTTAATATACTTAATGAACCTATTTGGATTCATCCTAATCTTCTCAGCCAAAGCTATCTTTTGCCCCCTTTTCGCCCTCCTGATTGCCTTCTTCAGTAAACTACTGTATCCCCTGTACACCTCCAGGTGGACCTGAGACACGCCTCCTTTTTGCTGGTCAAAGCCTCAATATCTCCTGACATCCGAGGTTCCCTTTTCCTATCAACCTTGCCTTTTACCCTCACAGGAACATATAGACCTTGAACTGTAGACATTTCACTTTTAAAGTCTTCCCACTTGCAGGAGGTCCCATCGCCTGCAAACAAACTCCTGCAACCAACCCCTACAAGCTCCTGTCTAATTCCAGCAAAATTCACCTTGCCCCAAGTTTGAACTTGAACGTGTGGAGTAGTTTTGTCCTTCTCCGTAAATATTTAAAAA
>NW_025203280.1:5935-8362 GCF_004010195.1 Chiloscyllium plagiosum
ATTCCCTTCTTATTTATTAGCTCCCCAGACAAATCCTCACAGGATGATCCATCAGTTATTTTATCTCTGTTTACTGCTGTGATACTCGCCTTAATCAAAATGAAACTCCCCGTCCCCTCTTTCCACCATCTCTGTCCCGCATAAAACACCGTACCCTGGTACATTAAGCTGCCAGTGCTGTCCCTCCCTTAGCCGTGTTTCAGTAATGGCTATAATATCCCAGTCCCGCGCACCGATCCATGCCCTGAGTTCATCGGCCTTACCTGTCAGTCATCTTGCATTGAAACAGCTGCAATTTAATCCAACAGGCATTCCTTGCTCCCTGTCGTTGTCGAGCCTGACCTGTCTCTTCATTTTACTGTTTCTGATTAGTGTATCTCCTTCCAGCCTCGCACTTGCCTCCCTGCTGTTGAGGATCCCACCACTCCCCAACCCCAGCCAATCTAGTTGAAACCTTCCCTTGCAGCAGTTGCAAACCTGCCTGCCAGGATATTGGCCCGTTTCCAGCTCAGGTACAACCCGTCCTTCCTGAACACGTCACCTTGCCTGACAAAAGATCCCAGTAATACAAAAATCTCTGCCCCCTGCACTAATTCTTTCGCCACCCCTCCATCTGCCATATCCTCCTATTCTTACCCTCACTAGCATGGAGAACTGGAAGTAAACTGGATATTACCACTGTCTTTTATCCTTTTCTCTAGCTCTCTATAATCACTCTGCAGGATGTCATCACTATTTCTACCTGTGTCACTCTGTCCTTTGTACCAATGTGCACAATGACTTCTGGCTGCTTCCCGCCCACTGCCCAACCCCAACCCCCAGTGTAAACATTCTGCAGCCGCTCTGAGACATCCTGGACCCTGGGCATGTGGGAGGCTACACACCATTCCGGATTCCCATTTGCAGCCACAGAATCTCCTGTCTGTTCCCCTCACTATTGAGTCGGATAATTACTTTTGCAGTTATTCGGCTTGCACAGCCTTCTGACAATGGGATTTCTTCACGGAACAGTTGAATTTGGTTGAATTATTTTGCTCCAGGCAATGGGGAGATTCCAATGTATCCTCATCAGGAATCCTCCATTAGTGGGAAAGACGACTGGGCTTTTTTTCACTCCCACACATTGCTGTGATGAGCGAAAGGGAAGCAGAAAGAGCGCAATAGAATGTTTCTCAACAGATAGGCTACATTTTCCATCTGTAAGTTTAATCAATAACGTTATCAGTCCCACACTGGACTCTATGAGCTCTTCTTGTACATTGTCCGAACTATATAACTCTATCACATTCTCGACTCCAGGTCAGTGTGTTGTTGCAGAATCAATTCATTAACAATAAATGGTCATACTTGTTTTGAAGATGTGTTAACATGTGCTTGCATAATGTATAAATAAGCGCTTCATATCTTCACAATATCTGTGTTAAAATGAATATTCTTAAGCATATACAGTAATTGCTGGAAAAGCTCAGTTTGTCTGTCAGCATGTAGGAACAGAATTCAGAGTTCAATTTTTCGGTCCAATGACCTTTCCTTTGAACCTGACTTATTCTTTAAGTATTTCCCCAGTTTTATTCTCCCACACAAGAAGAAATATCCATCTGGTATTCACCAACTACCCTCTTCTCAAGATCTTATATGGTCAATAAAACATCCCTCATTCTCAGGCCGAACTGTTAATTCTTCAGAACGTAATGTATTCATCCCAAGAATGCGTGAAGAGAAACGTCTTTGAGACGTTTCGAAAGCAATTTTGTTTTTTTTTTAGTTTAGGCAGTTATAACTACACATAATACAACAGATGTAATCTCAGCAGTACCCTGTACTGATGCAGAAAACCTCGCTTAGATCATACCCAACACCCCTTGCACGAAGCAGAATCACGACATTTACCTTCCAAATCACTTGCTACATCTTCAGGTTAATTTGATGCGATTCATGTACTAAGAGACAGAAATCCCTCTGTAACACTGAGTTCTGCATTCTCCTTGCATTGAATTAAATTTCTGCAGTTTTGTATTTTCCACAAAACAGAAAATTTCCATCACATATATATTGTACTGGTATTTTTTCTGCTGAAGTTTTGCTCACAGCCATCCTCTGTCTGTATGCCATTGCTTGTTGCTGTGCCCTCCACCGGTCTGTGTCCCATTGCAGACGTTCTGCCCTCCCACTGTCTGTATCCCATAGTAGAAGCACTGCCCTCCTCCATCTGTATCCCATAGCAGATGCTCTACCCTCACCCATCGGTATCCCATTGCAGACGCTCCAACCGCCCCTGTCTGTATCCCATTGCAGACGCTCTGCCCTCCTCCTGTCCATATCCCATTGCAGACGATCTACCCATCCCGTCTGTATCCCATCACAGACGCACTGCCATCAGCTGTCTATATCGCATTGTAGATGTTCTGCCTTCCCCCTGTATGTATC
>NW_025203281.1:0-2625 GCF_004010195.1 Chiloscyllium plagiosum
TTTATCCTGTATGGTTGCAGGGACCAAAGTGGACGATGCGGCAGTATTCGCCCACGTTTTGGGTGGCTAGCTATTTGGTGTGGAGGAGGCTCAGGATGTGCATGGCCTCGGCGGAGTTGGAGTGGGATTTAAAGTGTTTGGCTATAGGGCAATAGGGTGTTTAGTGCATGTGTCTCAGAGATGATCTCTAAAACATTCTGCAGGTAAGCGTTCTGTCTGCTTCAGTTGGAGGAGAGTACATCGACAGCAACGGACACAGTGTATGATATGTGTGGAAGTCAAGTTAAATTTCTGTTGGCTGTGGAAGGATCCTTCGGGATCTTGGACTGTGGTGAGTATGGAGGTGTGGGAGGAGGTTTTGTACTTTGTCCGGTGGCAAGGCATGATGCTGTGAGAGGATGGTCGGTTGGTGGGTGTCTTGGACCGAACGAAGGAGTCCTGGAGTGAATGGCCCCTGTGGCGCGCAAGTCCGGGTGGGGCGAGAAATATATTTCTGGTGATGGGGTCTGTTTGAAGATAGTCGAAATGGTCGAGGATGACGCGTTGTATTTGCTGGTTGTTGGGACAGAAGATGAGGACCGGGGGGCTCTGTGCTTGCTGTGATTGGATGGGTGCGCTTCAAAGACAGATGCACAAAAGAGGAGGAGACATACTGGAGGGAGACTTCGACAAATGGTGGGGGAAATTGCTTTGTGTTGAGTCTGTCAACGGAAACGTAGACGGAGAGGTACAGGAAAGAGAGGGATGTGGGCGAGATGATCCAGTTGAATTTGTGGCCAGGCAATAAATTGTTATTAAAATTCATGAACTTTTAAAACTCCTGGTGGGAGCACGATGTGGAGTTGATACAGAGGAAATGGCTGGAAATGGTGCCGGTGTAGCTGTGGAAAACACACTGTTCCCTGTACTTGAGGAAGAGGCAGGCACAGCCGAGAACGATGCTGTTGCCTTTGGCTACCAATCAAGCCAGCAGACAAAGCGGGCACAATGATAAAATGGCGCACTAATCTCTACATAGCTGAAAACAGGCACCAACTCACGGACACCTTTTCCAACGGCCCACTCAATCACGAGCTCACCTGCCACTAAAAACCTCTCATGTATCAGCCTCAAAACTCATAGTCCGGGGACAACGCACTGCCCGGTTCTATCTCCAACCCAAAATTCACAAACCTGACTGCTCTGGTTGACCTCATGTCTCATCCAGCTCCTTCCCCAATGGAAATACCCCAGCATACCTTGGCATCATTCTGTCCAGCTTGATCTAGGATCTCCCCATGTATGTTAGGGATGCCACCGCCTCCATGACTTCCGTTTCTCTGGCTCGCAAACTTCATCTTCAGACATTCGTTTCTCAAGACGAAGGCCTCCAGGCCCACCATTTCGTCGTGAAACGATGACCCAAATCGCATACTTCCACTGAAACGTTCGTCTGATTGGTTGAACTGGATCTCATCCTCAAAAAAATCTCCTTTCAATTCTTCCACTTCCTCGAGGGAAAAGGAGTAACCATGGGCATCCGCAGAGGCCCCAGCTGTACATGCAACGTTCTCTGGTACGTGGAACAGTTCATCTGCCACAGCGAAACTGACACCAATCTCCTCCATTTCCTCCGCTTCATCAATGACTCGATGGGCGCCAACTCATGCTCCTGCGAGCAGCATGAACAGCTCATCAATTTCACCAGTACCTTGTACCCTGACTTCAAATTCATCTGGACTGTCTCGGGCACCTCTCTCCCCTTCCTGGACCTCTCCATCTTCATTTCCGTTGACAAACACAAAACAGACATCGACGTCAAGCTCACTGCCTCTCACAGCTACCTGGAGGACACCTCGTCACATCTTGGCATTTGTCAAAACGCTATCCATTCCTTCCAATTCATCGACCGCATCTTGTCCCAGGAGGACTAATTCCACCAAAGAAAATCCCGGATGGGCCTTCTTCTGCAATGACTGCAAATTCCCTCCCGCTGTGGATGATGGTCTCAAGTACATCGCCTCCATTTCGCTCACCTCTGCCCTTGAAACCTACCTCTTCAATCGGATGAAGGACAGAACTCACCGCTCCTCAACTTGCATCGTACCAATCTCCACATTCAACTAAACATCTTCAGCCATGTCCGCCACCTGGGATGCATTTCACTTTCCACCGCTACCTGCATTCCACAGAGACGATAACCAAAGAGCCTCCATTGTGAGGGCCACAGCATCCACCACCGCATCGTCCACACCTGGCACCTCTCCTTGACACCACAGAAAGAGGGAAACTTGAGCCTACACCTTCAAACTCACCGCCGTCCATAGTCCTAACTGATCCTTTCGCATTTGCACAGAGATTTAGCTTTGTTTCCACACACATCATCTGTTCTGTCTGTTGGTTTTGGTGTGGCATACTCGACATTGGGGCGACAGGACAAATACTTGCGGAACGTTTCTGAGAACATCTCCAGGAAACAGGGACTAAATAATCCCATTTCCCTGTTGCAGAACACTTTAACTCCACCTCCCAACCGTCAAAAACATGCAAGTCCTGGACCTCCTCCACCGGCAGACTCTGGGCATCCGATGCCTGGAGGAAGAATGCCTCAACTTCCGCCCATGGCACCCTCCAACCACACGGGAT
>NW_025203281.1:3251-5227 GCF_004010195.1 Chiloscyllium plagiosum
ACATTTTCTCGAAGATACTTAGATCCATAGCCACGAGGATAAGAAGCAGAGAATCATTCGAATTCGTGTCCGGTAATGACTACGTAGACAGTGTAATGTAGTCTGGTCTAACATAGCTTTACAATTCACCATATATACCAAGGGGAGGAAAGACGAATCAACTATCCATCTACGAGAAAATGTGGATCAGGAAACAGTTCAAGGCAATAAGTGAAGGGTACAACACGGTTTAGAAATTTGATAAGGACACTTAGCACTTACAGGGGATACTGACAGCCGCAAGTATTGGGTAGTATATCCTCTCAAAATCCTGAATTATATGTTTGATGTCGAAGGCCCCGTTAATCCATGAAAATGCTTCGGAGGATACTTCAAGAATGGATGAATAGAAATCATTGAAATCCATGACGCATTTTCTGCCAATGGGTCGAGGGTTATTCTGTGCAGTTAAGCCAGGAATCCTTTTATGCAGCAAAGAGAGACGTCCCTGAGAGACTTTACTCATTAATTGTGGAGTTGACATTAATTCATCATCAACACCTAGGTTCCGTTAATAGGATTATTTATTCCATGCTCAGTCACTGAGCAGATGACTTCATTTATCCCTAAGAATCCAGATGTCTTTTTTTGTTAAACTGAAATGAGCTTGTCAATCTAAACTCAGAAAATTACAGAGTGTATGAATCACTTTTTAGCTCTCAGAATCGAGAGCAATACTCTTGGTCTGTTGGAATACAATGTCATTTAAAATAAATATTTATTTTGTTTTATGCTGTACATTGAAATGGGGGAAAATGATTATTTTTAAACACTAAGGATGGTTCAAAGAATTCCTGCACTTTTTGTTAAGTAAGTCACCTCACGCTCGTTGCTGACTTCATGCGTGAGAATTGCACCCAACTCCAGTGCCTCGAGAACCAAGTTAGGGAACAGTAGGTGGAGCTGGATGAACGTCGGGTCATTTAGAAGGCGGAGGCAGTTATTGTGAGGAGATACAGGGAGTTAGTTACTCCACAGCAACGCGACGATGGTAGATAGGTTAACGTCAGGATTAAGGAAGGGTACGATTAGGCAGTGCAGGGATCTTCTGTGGTGATTCTCTGCAACAACTATACCATTTTAGATATTATTGGGGGAAAGACTAACCAGGCGCAGATAATGTGGAAGAGGTCGCTGGTGCAGTGGCTATCCCTGCTGCTCAATGGGGAAGGGAAAGAGGAGCAGAGCTTTCGTCATTGGTGAGTCCATAGTAAGGAGAAGCTATCGGAGGTTGTGTGGGAAAGAGAGTAACGCACGATTGGTTTGTTGCCTCCCAGGTGTCAACGTTCGTGATGTTGCAAGGCTTAGAAAGTGTGAACGCTGGAAATTCATTTCTATTAGATCTCCCCTCAACCTTCTAAACTCCGATGCATACGATCCCAGCATCCTCAGCCTTCCATCATGTTACGCCTAACATTCCTGGATCATCCGTGTGAAACCCCACTGGAAATTCTCCAGTGCAAGTACGCACTTCCTGAGGTGTAGGGCCCAAAACTCGACATAGTATTCTAAATGCGTCCTAACCAAAGCTTTATAAAGTCTCAGTAGCACATCTCTCCTTTTACATTCGAACTCTCTTGAGAAAAATAACAAATGTGTATAGATCCGAGAAAGTCGACACACACGTTGATGCAGTTTTTTTTAGAATGCATATAGATTATTAGGTTTTATTAGTAGAGGGATTGAGTTTCAGAACTAGGTCATGCTGCAGCGGTACAAAACCCTTTTGCAGCCGCACTTGGATTATTATGTATAGTTCTGGTCAATGCATTATTGGAAAGATGTAGAAGCTTGGGAACGGTTTCAGAGGAGATTTCCGAGGATGCTGCCTAGTATGGAGAGAAGGTCTTACGAGGAAAGTCTGAGGGACTGAAGGCTATTTTCGTCGGTGAGAAGAATTGAGGAGGACTTGGTAGAGACTTACAAGATGATCAGAG
>NW_025203281.1:5468-8364 GCF_004010195.1 Chiloscyllium plagiosum
ATTAGATTAGATTAGATTACTTACAGTGTGGAAACAGGCCCTTCGGCCCAACAAGTCCACACCGACCCGCCGAAGCGTATACCACCCAGACCCATACTCCTACATTTGCCCCTTCACCTAACACTACGGGCAATTTAGCATGGCCAATTCACCTAAACTGCACATTTTTGGACTGTGGGAGGAAACCGGAGCATCCGGAGGAAACCCACGCAGACACGGGGAGAATGTGCCAACTCCACACAGAGACTCGCCTGAGGACTCATGACAATAAAGCCCACTTAATTCGCAAAACATCTACATACATCCACTCTCTCGGCCACCAAGGCTAAGGAGCAGTGTGTACCATCTACAAGACGCACTGTAAAAAATTACCAAAAGTCCTTAGTTAGCGCCTTCGAAATCCACGTTCATTTCCATCGCGAGGCACAAGGGCAGCAGACGGATTTGGGCACGAACCCCTGCACTTTCCCCTCCAAGCCACTCACTATATTGACTTGAAATATATCACCATTTATTCACTGCCGCTCGATCAAAATTGTGAATGTCCTTCCCTGATGGAATTACTGGTCTACCCTGAGCACATGGAGTGCATTATTTCAAGAAAGCCGCTCACTGCCACTTTCTCACCGGGGCAACTACGGAGAACAATACCTGCAGTCTGACAACGCCTTCCAAATCTCATGATTGAATCGGATGAAGTGCGAGGGAAATATATCGATTGTTCCTTCACTGTCATCAAACAAAATCCCGTACCTGCCTCGCTGCCATTTTATTGCTGGTCTGTCTGTGGTACACGGACTGAAGCAGTTTCAGAAGGAGTTCAGCCCCAATTCCTCAAGGGGTACAACTGGGGATTGGCAAAAAACGGCAGAACGATCAATATCGCAACCAATATCCTGCAAATGAAAAGTAATGAAGGGTGAGTGAATACAATGGTGCTGTGGCTTCAGACGGACCTGTAGGTTGGATGCCCTTCTGCCGTCCCGACTCTGTCTTGCTCGAATCTCGAGAACTGATTGTGAAACTGCTAACTTTATACAAGCATTTAGACATGACTGTAAGAAGCCAGGATCCTGGCGATGGCAGAGGAACGTACAATCAGCAAACATATCACACTAAGGTACTCTCTCTCTCTATCTGTGATGATTATTTTCTGTTCACATTTAATTCTTATCTCTCTCTCTCTCTCTCTCTCTCTCTCCCCCCATCAATCTCTAGGTCTCAATTCCTATCTCGACCGCAGCTATTTTTATTCCATCGCCGTCGTCATTCAATACCTGTTTTAGTCTTTCTCTGACGTTTTTATTCAAACACTCTCAATTCAATACTCAATGTCAATTTTTTTTCAATTATGTTTCCATGTAGGTCTCCCTTTCACTCATTCTTCTCTCCACCTGTTTTTTCATCTCTCAGACCTCTTCACCTTCTTTCTCCGTACCTCTTTACTCTCTTTCTCAAGCACAATTTTCTATCTGTTGTGCATTATACTGCAACGCCTATCTCTTTTGTCTCTCAGCTCTTCATTATTCTCCCTTCTCTATTTCGCTTTCTAACCCCTTTTACCTTCATTCCGCCTTCCTCATTACTCTCTCTCTAACACCTTAACCGTCTGTCTCTTTGTCCTTCATTCCTGTCTCCATCTCCATTTTTTTCTGAAATAATTTTATTTATTGCATTTCTTGTCGCTTCCCATCTCTCCTCTTCCTTTCTCAATCTCCATTACATTCTCTCTTACTCCCTCATTTCTCACACTACGTTTATTTCTCACTCTGTCTTTTACCCCTTCTTCTGGATGTCTTAACTTTTCTCTTCAGTTCTACTTTGCGATGCAGTGTGTATCACCAATTCTAGCAGGATCGAAATCAGCAGCAGGCCTGGCTCGAAATGATGAATGCTGTCTTCACTTTGTCAAGAATCCTTCACATCAGTTCCTGATAGATGCATCCACCTGTGGCCATTTACTAACCTGTCAGCCTCCGACTATCAGTGTTCACCTCCTCAAAATGACACGTTCCGAGGAACAAGAGCACAGCTTTCATTCGCACCTACAAACTTCTGGAATATCCCAGTGAGATCGATGAAAAACAGGAGATGCATTCAGCGGTTCGGAGACTCTGTCGTGACTAATCTCTGAAATTCTCGGCAAGGAGCAGCACCATGCGCACTTCTTTGCGAGCTCTTGACTTGTTGAAGTGACAGTTCACAAACAGAGAACAGGCGAATTCGCATCACTGTGCAATGGTTCGGCTCAGTACGTTGATCTCAAGTACCCTGAAAAGAAGTGTTAAAAGCCGACCTACAACACTCTCTTCCCCCCAATCTAGCCACTCTAGATTCAAGTGCCATCTTGGGATTTAGACATGTCCTTTTGCACTTGTTATGAGCAGGATATGATTTCACCAGAGAGTGGGCTCAGGAGAGAAAATTCTCCAGCGTGATAAGGTTCTGCAATGCAGAGTGCTGGAGAAGTAGAGAAGGTCGAGTGAGAGCAAGAGCGAGATACATGAGCGGCATGGACAAGACTAGAAAACAGCTGGTCTCCTTATCTGAAAGTTTAAAAGCAAGAGGCCACCACTTTAAAGTGAAATGCAGGGGTTCAGAGGGGAGTTCAAAAAAATGTTTTCACCCACCGGCTGGTGGTGAGTCTGCAATGCCCTGCCTGGGTTGATTATTGAGAAGGGAAGATTCACTTCCGGAAAGTGTACTTGGATGAGCCACTTGAAACGTCTGAAAATTAATGGCTCTCGGTGAAGTGCGAAAGGGAGTGTGCTGGAGGTCGTATTTCGTTTTGGAAGAACAATGTGCAAAGGGTCTTTGCTGTAATATTATATATTGCTCTTTAACCCTCTCAAATGCTATTACTATTGGAGCTCTTCCAGTTTCTTCATGGCACAGC
>NW_025203282.1:0-1913 GCF_004010195.1 Chiloscyllium plagiosum
CATATTTCTAATTCCTTCGTCTCCACCGCATCTCCCAGGAAGACCATTTCCAAAACCGAACAACCCAGATGGCCTCCTTCTTCAAATACCGCAATTTCCCCCAGACATGATCGAAGTTGCTCTCCACCGCATCTCCTCCACTTCCCGCTCCTCCGCCCTTGCGCCCCGCCCCTCCAATCGCCACCAGAACAGAGCCACACTGATCCTCACCTACCACCCCACCTACCTCCATATGCATCGTATCATCCGTCGTCATTTCCGCCACCTCCAAACGGACCCCACCACCAGGGATATATTTCCCTCTCCACCCCTATCAGCGTTCCAAAAAGACCACTCCCTCCGTGACTCCCTTGACAGGTCCACAACCGCCACCATCCCAAACTCCACACCCGGCACCTTCCCCTGCAACCGCAAGGAATGCAAAACTTGCACACACACCTCCCCCATCACTTCCCTCCAAGGACGCAATGGATCGTTCCATATGGTTAGAAATTCACCTGCACATCCACACACATCATTTACTGCATCTGCTGCACCAGATGTAGACTCCTATACATTGGGGAGACTGGCCGCCTACTTGTGGAATGTTTCAGAGAACACCTCTTGGACACCCGCACCAACGAACCCAACCACGCCGTGGCTGAACACTTTAACTCACGTCCCCACTCCGGCAAAGACATGCAGGTCCTTGGCCTCCTCTATCACCAGACCATAGCAACACGGCGCCTGCAGGAAGGGCACCTCACCTTCCGCCTCGGAACCCTCCAACACAAGGGATGAATGCAGATTTCTCCAGCTTTCTCATTTCCCCTCCCCCACCTTTTTTCAGTCACAACCCTCAGACTCACCACGGTCTTCTTGACTTGCAATCTTCTTCCCAACATGTCTGCCCCCACCCCTTCTCCGGCCTATCACCCTCACCGTATCCTCATTCCACCTATCGTATTCCAAACATACCTCCCCCAAGTCCCTCCTCCCTACATTTTATCTTAGCCTGCTTGGCACACCCGCCTCATTCCTGAAGAAGGTCTTATGTCCGAAACGTCGATTCTTCTGTTCCTTTGATGCTGCCTGACCTGCTGCGCTGTTCCAACAACACATTTTTAAACTCTGATCGCCAGCATCTGTAGTCCTCACTTTCTCCGTCTGTCATATCCATGCTGATATCCCTGATCAGCACTGTCCCTCTATGCCAACTTGTGCAGCATAGCTGGATTAGACATGGGAAATGCAGGTTCACAGGGATACTTTGGCGGGAGCAACTCTTAGGTGTTTCAGTGTGGACTCGATGGGCTGAATGGCCTGCCTGTGCACTGTAAGGATGCAATGACGCTCAGAATTTGAACAGACTTGAAACTTATCCTTCACTATTTTCTCCAATAGTATCAGAAATCCTTGGTTCCACTAACTAACGAGTAATTGTCTGGTCTAGGTAGAACAAATACTTGCAATTTGGAAAATTGCTGGCAGTCCTCCAGACCTCTGGCACCTCCCCTGTTGTCAGAGATAAGTCCAAAATTGTGTCAGCAGTACAGCCTTTTTACTCGTTATCTCCTGTAATAGTCTAGGATACAACTCGTGTTGAGATGTGTATATTTCTTCAATTTTAAATCCACCAAAACCACCTAAAACTCCGTGTTTTTCTCTGAATCTGCTCAGGAACATCACACGTAACGTGGTAACGGTTTGCACTTAAATCTTCCTTGTCTGGAGGGAAGATATGTGTGAAGTATGCAATTCGCAGTCGTCCAATGTTGTTGATTTTCACCCACAGAGTAGGCCTTGGTCCCTCATCGACATTAATATTTCCCTCATTAGTTTTTTTTTTTACCTTTTTTATCCTTGTAAAACATTTTTGATTTTTCCTAATCTTATCTGCCAGGATGTTCTCAGATCGCAATTTTCTCTTCTAA
>NW_025203282.1:2786-8365 GCF_004010195.1 Chiloscyllium plagiosum
CTTCAGAAGAAGTGCCCCAATTTTTCTAGCTTCTCCATAAAGCGCATATTTTCCAATCCAGGAAACATAATGGCAAATGTATTCCCACCCATTCCAAAGCTCTCACATCTTCCTGAAATGAAACGGTCAGCACTGAACCCAATACTCTAAGTTTGATCAATTCAAATTCTTAATAATTTGCAAAATGCAAACCTGACTCCTCTATTTAATTCCCCAAACGATAAAAGCAATCAAGCCTTAAGTCTGCTCTCCCACCGTGGTCATATTCAGGGAGGTGTAGTCATGAATCAGAAGATCCCTGTCCATGAGTGCTTTCTGGATACCTGAACATCAGGTCTGCCATTAAGTGTATAATTTTACTTAACATTTCATCTGCAAAAAGGCAGCAAGACACAGTTATCTGAATTAAACTTGGCCTGCCATTTCTCTGCCAATATCTGGGAAATGATCTTAATACCACTGGATACTTTGATCAACTTCTAAATTATTCATAAGTTAAGTGAACTTTTTTTACTCTGCAAAAATACTAATCCACCCATCTACATTTTTTCCAACGCATTCATGTGTGTGCATGTGTGCTGTGTCTGTATCACAAAGAGCAGAGGTACCAGTACAGGTCCCTGCATAACACTATGTGTCACGTGACTCCAACCAAAAAAACAGCCATCCGCCACGACATGCTGTACTCTAGTGGAAAGCCAAGCAGCCAAGTGACCGTGGATCCCATGCATGTTGCTGTTCTGAATAAGCCTACGGTGAGGACCTTTTTAAAAGCCTTACGCGCCTTACGAACAATACCCAATGTTCTGTCCTCAATAATCATGTTTGCACTACCTCGGAAATTTATTTCATGACTGTAAAATGTAAGGTGCGCGACTCAAAGCCATGCTGACTGTTGGTAATTTAGCTATGCGTTCCCAAATGCGCATGAATCCTTTCTCTCAGAATTCTCTCCAAATGCTTTTGAACCACTGACGTGAGACTCACCTGTGAATGGTAACCTGGATTATCACTATGTCCCGAAGTCAACGGAGAAACAGCATCAGCTGCTTGACACTCCTCAATGGCCAATTCGGTGGCGAGCAAGTTTGTACAGATTTTGGTCAAGTCATCAGCAATCTTTTCTCATGCTTCCCTCACTAACCACAGGTAGATAACATTGGCCCATGGGGACTTATCCATTTTAGTTCTTCCTGCACCTCCTGCATTCTTTTTGGTACCCCGTTGGTTTTCTCCCTTCGTTCCTGGAATGCATCCATCATTCCCAGTTTTCCCAGTCCTGAAGTCCTGACGAAGGGCTTATGCCTGTAGCGTCGATTTTTCATGCCCCTCGGATGCCGTCTGACTTGCTGTGCCTTTCCAGCAATACGCTCTCAACTCTGATACTCCAACAACTGCGGACCTCACTTTCTCCTGAATATATCATGTAATGCGTGCAGCTCTGGGCTTGTTGCTTCATTGTTTTATGGTAAATGAAATTGCTGCGAGTAATCATCGAACACACCCCTGCTCTTATTTTGTTGCTTTCACGTAACTGTCCCCAGTACATGTTAGCTAGGCCCTGTCTTACATTAACAAAATCTGCATGAATGCAATATGTGAAGATAAGATTTATCCTTTTCAAATGGAAACTTAAATAAGACAGTTTTGTGCTTGCACTTAACTCGAATGTAGCTGCGTGTTCTCTCGAGCATTTGTTTGCTACATTTGGAAGGCAAAGGGCTAACGCTGCACAGTACATTGTAGCACCATCAAATATTGATACAGAAAAAAAACTCTCGTGTGAGCATTTCAAGAAATGTGCATCCTGTGAACACTTTAAAAGGTATATTTGTAGCACCATCTACATATTGATACAGAAAAAAAAACTCTCGTGTAAGCATTTCAAGAAATGTGCATCCTATGAACACTTTAAAATGTATCTTTGGTGAACTGCTTCAGCAAAACCTGATTTGAAGTCGGAGAGTTCAGTAGAACTATAAAATGTCCCACTGTGGAAGGTACATTTTTCATGAATAAAGCTTCAGGAAAAAAAAACCGGACTAACGTGTTTCGAAATTTACACCATATGGAGATTCCAGGAAGACAAAAATTGTGACTTGTAGTAATGCATGCATGTTGTGATGGTGCAGAAAGGTCTTGTAATCTTTTATCTTTTGTGAAATAAGATAAAAGCTCGCCTTCAGCTTGAAGAGTTAAAAATAAATCCAGACAGCATTAGAAGTCCCGTATCAGCAAGTGTCTGCATTATGGGAAAATGACATTTTTCTTTACAAATACGTTTGCAAAAGTTCAAGAAAAGTGATTACGCAACAAAATTACTTCAATTATTCATTGTTGACATACGACGAACAATGAAGAACCCTAAATAAATGATAGAATGACCAAAATGGTTTGAAGATTGACATTTCTGTTTTGCAACAGGTGCTGGCGAACCAAAAGAAGACCGAATTATACTTTTTAGACAGCAGCATTCACGTATGGTAGTTGTTTAAAAAGTAAGTAACAGGTTCTCAGAGACGAATGGACACTCTGCACGTAAGTTTGGTGCTGGATATTATCGTTTTCCAGTGGGAAGAGAGAAGGACAGAGGGAGGTAATCTCGGCTACATCATTTATGTAAATTTATTAACAGTAATTGTTGGAGAAACTCAGCAAGTTCGAAAGTATCTCTGGACGGAAATCAGCGTTAAAATGACATGTTTCGTGATTCTTCAAGGTACCAAATAGAAGCCTTCACCAAATTTTATTAGAACAGTGCCCCTGTGATGAGTCGCTGGATTCCAGTAGATCTCCATTTCTGTGCAACTGGGATATAACAAAAACCGTACAATGTTCCATGTTTGCAAACCTAAACTTCATCTACATTACGTTAGAATGCTCTGTTTCCTTGAAACATTCCAGTTTACTGCCACAAAACTGGAAACTCAAATAATGGATATAATTCAATTGAAAATTTCAAATATAACTGAACTGAATCAATTTACTTTATTGTCTCATACACTGAACTGTGTCTAATGATAATTTTATAGTCGTCACAATACAGCGCCATTGGAGATACAAAGGTACCTAGGTACGGATATCAACGAGCAAATTGTTCGGAAACAAGAAATGTTAGAAAAGTAAAGAAACAAATAAATCCAAAAGCCTTGGGAATAAAATAGAAAAATAATTATGTAAACAGGTGAGATCTAATCTTTCTTCCAGAAAGTTCAGTCCTTCTGATCTAATCCATGTCAGTAAACAGTCTTACAGGAGACCTCCAACACTTCGTTATGATGTGCGCTGGAAACAAATACATCGGGGTTCCCCCACCTCATGTCGCATCCCTTCGTCAAACGGACCATTTCTTTGACACCACCAAACTCACATGCACTCTGCAACCAGATGTCCTTCACAGCGCTGCCAGGAGAGTCCACATGTTCAGCTGTGGCTGCAGATGCTCCTTTGCTGACACCACCAGTTGGAAGCGTCCACTACCGTCGTCGCAGGTGTCCCACATCGCAGGATGAGCTTGTCTTGCTCTGGTCGAAAACAGCAGGAGAACAATCCTGCTGCTGATACCAGAGGTCACCAAAGTCAAGAAAAGCCATGTCCACCATTCTGGTCTCGATGCAGTGTCGGGCTGACACAAGACATAAGAGGAAAAAAGCACTAAAGCAAAATGGAAATAAAACTAGGGGAATGAACAGGAGAGAAAAAAACTTAGGCTCCTGCAGCTGTGCACTTTAACAATGTTTGTTGCTTGGTATCCAGAAACGTCACCCTTTTTCCAAAAGGAACAGAAGCAGAAAGTGATGGAGAAAGTAGCATATCTTTCTAAGCTGCCTCTGTGGAGACAAACGGAATTGTTATTTCTTGAGTAGTGATCCTTTTTCAGAGTCATCCTCTCAACCATGCCCTTCCTGCCTTAACCACGGTGGTCAGTCGAATTAATTAACTGCAATCCATTCAGGTTTATGTACACATTAAAAAAAATCAACAACAGTTAACTCCTTTCCCAATACCCAACGTTGTTCTTTAATGCAGGTTGAAATATTTTCATCACACAGTCACAGGGCAGTCATCATTGCAGCGGATTGTATGTGATTTCATTGTTGTTAAGATGATGGTGGTTTTGTTTTTAGCAGTTTGAGAATTTAGACTGAATCAAAGAGAATTTAGAGATGTCATTGAATACTTTGCTCAGCTCGGTCAGATCGTACACGAGTGCATGACCAGTGAGTCCATCTGACTGAATTGCCTGGGATGATTCTAATGGAGGTAAATCTGACATCTGCAGCGGTGACAGAAGAAACAGATCTATCGGCAGCTCTCAAAGCAGGTAGAACTATTATACTAATTTCTGTTCGAACCGAGTGCAAAATGCATTCAGCGCATCAGACAGTACTGTATTTTGTCCACTAATCTCTCCTGCTTCATTCTTTAGGCAATAATGTCGTGTAGGCCATGTCAAAATGTGGATGTCTGGTTAATTTAAGTCTCTTACTATAGTCTCTTACTATCGTCTCCTGATGTCCCTTATAGCCTTAATGAGGTTGTGTCTGGATTTCCTATATAGCTATAGTTACTCTGACCTGAACATAACGCACCTGATTTTGAGTAAGCAATGGATTTCTCGGTACAAAAATTTCGGGAGATGGGGGGCGGGTGTTTGTGGCGGGGTGGAAGGTGGTAATATACGGCTTGACATATTTGGTACGTATCCAGTACGCACTTGTGAATAAGGTTAGTGATGATAGGACCACATGCGTTTCATTTTGCCATGGAATCCTGAGTGTCGACTAGTCCATCACTTTCACACAGGCCCACAGAAGTTATTCAACTGCTCAGACCAGCACTGCATTACTTTCTGCAAGGTATCCTTACGTTTCAACTTCTGTTTATAATCTGGGAGGCAAACACAACATTGGGATTGTATTTTCGAAACTGCAGATTCGGAATGGAGTGATTGGCATTTTGATGGTTCTCCAGTAATGGTCAAAGATTGTCGACACAAGTAGGGACAGGAGATGTGTTGATCATATTTTAGTACTATTCTTGTGATATTGTGCAGCAACTCACGGTGCAATACACATTATACGACCTTTCATCTTCGAAAAACAACAGTACATGGATATGCACTCGAAAAGTCATAAACTTTATGGACTATTACAAATTGGATGGTCTACACCTGAACCAGACTGGAACTAATGTACTTGGGGGAGTTTTTGGTCCTGCTTTGGGGATGTTTTAAACTAATATGTCCGGGTGCTTGGAACCAGAAGAGAAGACAAGTAGACAGCGAGGTGGAAACTGGGGATTGTAAGAATCATGAAGTTAGCATTAATATAGGGGAACACTGGCAGAGAGCAGGTGAACGCAAAAGAACTGGTGGCCTGATGTGTATATACTTTAATGCAAGGAGTATAGTGTGGAAAGCAGATGAACTTAGGGCTTGGATTGGTGCTGGGAATATGATGTTAATGCAATCACAAAGACTTGGTTGAAGGAAGGGCATGATGGGCTATCATAAATCCAGGATATAGATGCTTCAGGCAGGGTAAGGAGGGTGTTAAAAGAGAGGAGGAATTGCATTG
>NW_025203283.1:0-4210 GCF_004010195.1 Chiloscyllium plagiosum
TCCACAAAACCTTCTGACTCGTCTCTTTCTTGCTATATCCTTTGACATCATTCTTCACGATTCACAACTTCCACAGTTTGTGCCATCTACAAACTTGCTAATTAAATTGTTTACAATTTCAAACTTTTCATTTATATACATTACAAGCAACAGATGTCTCAGTTCTGATTCTTGTGGAACAGCACTAGCCATAGACCTCCAGCCAGCAACATGCCCCTGCATAACTGTTGCTGGGAGAAATATCAAAGAGGAGCCTTGAGTTCTGTGTTGAGCAGCATGACCAACGTTTATTCAGAGCTCCTTACTAATACATGATGGGAGAGGTCTCTCTCTGGCTCCCCCAGATAAGTCCAGCATTTTGATGTGTTTACTTCATACGTTCCAGTAATATCTTCCCCCTGACCTGAACTTCAGAGCTTGGAATGTCAGCTCAGATATTTCCATGTTCTCTTTCCCAGTCACAGATTATCTCAGCTCATGCAGCTGCTTTGCCAGTTCTTTCACAAATAGTTTAACCCTCCCCCCCCACTACCATACCCTGTGGCATCTGCATAGTCCATCCAGTCACTAATTCAAAGGGGGACAGCCCCGTCCGCCTTCCTGGGGTTGTCCACAGTTTCATTAGGCTGGTGGGGAGTAGTCTAACCCATCGCTGTCCTGTCTCTGAGAGAGCCTTAGTCAGACTAGTTTTCAATGTCTGCGTCATTCCTTCTACTGTCCCAGAGCTCTGGGGGTGGTATGGGGGAAGGGATTTCTGTTCAGTACCAAACAGGGCACATAGCTCTTTAGCTCTTTAGCTATGTTCCCTGTAACATTTTTCCCTTGGTCAGAATCTGCAGGGGAATGCTTCCACCCACTGGGTAAACCTATTTATTAAAACCCAGCAGGACTTCCTTGCCTGGGATTGAGATGGGTGTGTGTGTAAAATCCATCTGTAATTGTTCCCATGGGCCCCTGGGTCTCTGCTGCTGCCTCCATTTTATCCTGATTGCTTTCCCTGGCTCACACTGTGAACAGACTACACACCTTCGACAAAACCTTGCTGTATTTCTCCCTGTTCCAGGCAAGGATTGTAGTGGATCATCTAATATTGCATTTTATCCTCCCCAATATGGTTCAGCCCATGATATGTTTTTAATAATGTTTGTCTTATACAGTGTAGTGGCACTGCTGGATCACCCAGACTCTGTCGTGTCCTATTACTGCCCCACCCTTTTCCCATTCCTGTTTCTCCTGTTGTGGGACTGATTCTGGGAATATCTTTAAACCTCCTCTCTCACGTCTGAAGCTACGCCCATTGCCATCTCCTCAAATGTCTGCACTGTTTCAGTCAGCATTTCACTTATAAGATTATTAAAGGATTGGATACTTTGGAGACAGGAAGCATGTTTTCGCTGATGGGTGAGTCCTGAACCAGAGGACACAGTTTAAAAATAAGGGGTAGGCCACTTAGAACAGAGTTGAGGAGAAACTCCTTCACCCAGAGAGTGGTGGGTGTATGGAATGCACTGCCCCAGAAGGCTGTGGATGCCACGACTGGATACTTTCAAGAAAGAGTTGGATAGAGCTCTTAAGGGTAGTGGAATCAAGGGTCATGTGGATAAGGCAGGAACAGGATACTGATTGAGGATGATCAGCCATAATCATAATGAATGTTGGTGCTGGCTGGAAGGGCAAAAGGGCCGTCTCCTGCGCTTATTGTCTATTCACCAGCCTTACCCACATACTCACTGCCCTGTTGGTGTGAGGTTTCTACTTTCCTGTGAGCTATAATCTTCATTATTGCTGCTTCACTGGGAAAGTTAGCTGCTTCCACAAACTCTCTGACCTGTCCTTCATGCTCTATGTGCCCCCAGACAGGGTGATGTACCCTCACCGACCCCAGGCCATCACTTGGTCATGAACTATACCAAAGACATGCTGTCTGTCTGTGTATATGCTGACTCCCTGACCCCTGGCTAATGTCAATGCTTCTGTCAGGGCTCGTGATGGTTCTGCCATTTCTGGGTAATTCTCCACAAAGGTCCTCCAATAATTAAATAATCCTAAAGTTTGCCTTATCCCCTTCACGGTGTGCCGGTGGATAGTTTTGAAATCATGGTCTTACGTTCCACTGGGATTGTCCCCCTCCCTTCCTGATTTGATCTCCCTGATGTGATGTCCCAGGTACATATCTCCCTACGTTCTCACGTTCTGTGGGTTAATTTTAAGCCCGGCCTGCCTGACCTGAGCCAATACTCTGTGTCATATCCGGATATGTTCTTTCTCAACAACTGAGGTAATGAGGTGATGGTTAGATTAAATCGGCAAACTCCATCAGCCATGTATCGGTGGGATATACTGGAATATTATGGGATCCCTGAGGTAACTGGATCCTGGTCTACTGCATCCCTCAGACAGTAAATACTAGCTTATTCTGCCGTTCCAGGTCCACAGGAACCCATTCACAATATCAAGGGCTGAGACTGTATCCTGTTGCAATTTTAATCCATTAAATAAAGTGGTGTGGTTCGCTACTGTAGGATACTCTTTAGTGGCAGATTTACTGAGGGAGGTATAATCAACAGTGAGGTCGGATGAGCCGTTCAGCTTCTGTGAGTTAGTCTGGGATACTGTTGGTCTGACTATTCCCTGCTTCTCTCAATCTGTTACTGTCACAATTATTGCCTCCTCAGCCCCAGCTTTAATGGGATCCGGTTTGTGTGGGGAGTGAGAGGGCCCTCGATCTTTACAGGATCTACAGATAATAACCCACATTCCTGTTTGAGTTACCCGCACTGCTATTTGGGTCCTAGCTGTAACTCCCCAGATTCTCTGATTGTTCAAGTCTCCCTGCAAGGTAACTACTCTGGAGATGTCGCCTCTCCTTTGCTTCCTGTCCTGGGCCTGGCCAGGTTGTTCCCATATTAGAGTTTGTGTCTCTACATCAATAGTTGCTCTGAACTGTTCTAAAATGGCAACTCCCAGAATGGTCCCTTCCTCAGTTTCACACTCCCATATCTGAATATATTTTGCCATATCCATGATCTGCATGACAGGTTTATTTCATCCAGCATCCTCGATTCCCTCTCCAACTGCTCATTTTAGTAATTGAGGGGCAAATCCGTATCGGTAACTGATATAGATGCTCCTGTATTAATATTATGTTGTGCTGGTTCCCAAACACAGCATCAATGAATATTCATGTGCCTACGTGAACACATGCACACACACAATGTGAACATCTATCTCCCTCTCTCTGCCTCCGTTCCTTGGCTATGTGCCCTTTCATGCTTCACTTGTAACATTGTGGGTCTGGTTACCCTCCCTGTACTGCAGCTATTTCCCTGTGTTTCTGAGTTTGCCTCAGCTCTCATGGCCCAATTCAGAATGTGGTTAGAATTATCTCCCACTGGCAGTCCCATGTTTATAATTACAGTTAAATGGGTCCCAGTTTAAAAACAATAAACTGATATCATCATCACAGGTTGGGGTTTGGTAATCCCCTGTGGTCCTTACATACTTCAGGTTTCCTCTCTGTATGATCCTCGATATTACCCTTGGTTCCCTGAGTCACCAAGGTTATTTTAGCCCATTCATCGTGTCCTCTCCCCAGTGTGTCCCTGTAATATCTGTAAATGTCTGGAGGCACTGATCGGCTGTGAACTGGGGGGAACCGGCTCACACCCTCACCCTCTCATTGCAGGGACAGGTTCTGCTGTACACGTCGGGACATCTTGGCCTAAAAGATTTTGGCCTGACACCATCATCGGTGAGACTGTACCTCAACTAATTCATCTGTATTCTCCCAATAAGGCCCATTATTACCATTTCTCTATCAGGCTGGGTATTAATTCACCAACACTTGTTGTTTAGCCGGGTAAATGGTTTCCATTCACTTGTGTTGGAGTCAGAGACAGCCACGTGGTCCGTCAGTTTCAGGCCGATTGATCAGTTTCTCTGTCCGATTAGATGGTGGTCTCCTGCTCAGTTTCCGATGGCTCACATGAGCGTCAGTCCATCAGTTGCTGAAACCCTCCATGCAGCATTTGTTGCCTCTCACCGTAACTACTCCAATACAGTCCCAGCTTGTCTCCCACATTCTACCTCCATATACTCATGATCACTTCAGATTCTACTGTCTGTGTCCTTGCAGCAAGTTGTGTAAGACACCTACTTCAGTTTTAACCTGATCTATATTATGTTCAGGAAGATCATTTCCAAATTTGGT
>NW_025203283.1:4645-8366 GCF_004010195.1 Chiloscyllium plagiosum
TCTAGAATTATAAGCCTATTGATGAAATTATTCTCAATTTTGGGGCTGTATCTGCGAAGGTCTTTAAACTTTCCTTACTCGCTTCTGTAGCTACTGCCACTGCCACTTCCCCAAATGTCTGCACTGTTTCTGTCAGTATTTCACTCGCCTTACCCACATACTCTCTATGCCGTTGGTGTGGGGTTTCTACTTCCCCGTGAGCTCTAATCTTCATTATTGCCGTTTCACTGGGATAGTTAGCTGCTCCCACTAACTCTCTGACCTGTACTTCGTGCTCTATGTGGCCCCCAGACAGTTTGATATACCCTTACCGAGCACAGGCCAACACATGGTCATGAACAATACCAAAGGCATGCTGACTGTCTTGTGTACATATTGAATCCCTGACACCTGGCTAATGTCCGTGCTTCTGTCAGGGCTTTTGATGGTTCTTCCAATTCTGGAGAATTCTCCACAAAATTCCCACAGTAATTAAACAATCCTAAAGTTTGCCTTACCTCCTTCACGGTGTAGGGTGGATAGTTTTGAAATCATGGTCTCTCGTTCCGCTGGGATGTTCCCCTCTTCCTTCCTGATTTGATCTCCCTGATGTGATGTCCCAGGTACGTCTCTCCCTACCTTCCCACTCTCTGTGGGTTAATTTTAAACCCGGCCTGCCTGACGTGACCCTATATTCTGTTTAATATCTGGATATGTTCTTTCTCACCAACTGAGGTAATGAGGTGTTGGTAAGATCAATGTGACTAACTCCATCAGCCATATAACGGTGGGATATAGTGGAATATTGTGGGATCCCTGAGGTAACTGGATCCAGGAGTACTGTTTTCCTCAGACAGTAAATGCCAGCCTATTCTGGGATTCCAGGTCCACAGGTATGGACCAGAACCCATTCACAATATAAAGGGCTGTGACTATATCCTGTTGCGATTTCAATCTGTTAAATACAGTGGTGTGGTTTGCTAATGTAGGATACTCTTTAGTGGCGTATTTACTGAGGGAGGTACACTCAATAGTGAGGTGGGATGAGCCGTCCGGCTTCTGTGAGTCTGGGATACTGTCAGTCTGACTAAATCCTGCTTCTCTCAATCTGTCACTGGCACAATTACTGCCTCCTGGCCCCAGCTTTGATGGGATTCTGTTTGTGTGGGGAGTGAGAGGGCCCTCGATCTTTACAGGATCTACAGATAATTCCTGTTTGAGTTCCCCACACTGCATTTTGGGTCCTAGCTATAACTCCCCAGATTCCCTGATTGTTCCAGTCTCCCTGCAAGGTAACTACTCTGGAGATGTCACCTCTCCTTTGCTTCCTGTCCCAGGCCTGACCAGGTTGTTCCCATATTACAGTTCGTGTCTCTATATCAATAGTTGGTCCTAACTGTTCTAAAGTGGCAACTCCCAGAATGATCCCTTCCTCAGTTTCACACTCCCATATCTGAATACATTTTGCCATAACCGTGATCTGCGTTGGGAGAGGTTTATTTCATCCAGCTTCCTCGATTCCCTCTCCAACTGCACTCATTTTATAAATTGAGGTGGTAAGGGGCAAATCCATATCGGTAATTGATATAGATGCTTCTTTTATTAATATTTGTTCTGCTGGTTCGCAAACACAGCATCAAAGAATATTCATGTGCCTAGGTGAACACATGCACACACAAAATGTGAACATCTATCTCCCTCTCTCTGCCTCCGTTCCTTGGCCATGTGCCCTTTCCTGCTTCACTTGTAACATTGCCAGTCTGGTTACCCTCCCTGTACTGCAGCTATTCCCCTGTGTTTCTGGGTTTGCCTCAGCTCCCATGGTCCAATTCAGAAGGAATTATAGTCACCCACTGGGAGTTCCATGTTTATAATTACAGTTAAATGGGGTCCCAGTTTAAATACATCAAACCAATTTCATCATCACAGGTTGGGTTTGGTAATCCCCCATGATCCTTACATACCTCAGGCTTCCACTCTCTATGATCTTCTATATTACCCTTGGGTCCCTGAGTCACCAAGGTTACTTTTTCCCATTCAGCCTGTCCCCTCTCCAGTGCGTCCCTGCAATATCTGTAAATGTCTGGAGCCACTGATTGGCTGTGCATTTGGGGGAACCGGCTCACACCCCTCACGCTCTCATTGCAGGGACAGATTCTACTGTACACGTCAGGGCATCTTGGCCTGAGAGATTTTGACCTGACACCATCATCATTGAGACTGTGTATCTCAATTAATTCATCCATATTCTCCCAATAAGGCCCATTATTACCATTTCTCAATCAGGCTGGATGTTCATTCACCAACATCTGGCGATCAGCTGGGTAAACGGTTCATGTTTGGTTTCTGTCAGTTCCCTTTGTTGCTCCCTACTGTCTGTCCAATTTTTAGCTTTGATGCCCAGCAATGCCATGGATACGGAATTCTGGGCCTTCTGGGGCAGTGGGTGATCCCACCCATTGTCGTCCCTCTGTCCATACGTGGGCACTTTGTCATCTAACCCATTCCAGTTAGTGTCATCATCCTCACTGCCTTCTGAGGAGAACGGGCTCTAGGTACCTTCCCCACTGAAACTTACACCTGGCCCTTTGGCTTTAAGGCCTCACGTCTGAGGGTCACCACCTTCACTTGTTCCTGTTTCCCATAATAATGTAACACATCCTGTCATTCCTGGAATAAAACAGAGCAAAATGTAAATTTGGTTTTACTTGAAATAAGAATAATTTGATATTCACTCGACATATCTATAGAGGTGAAAATTGTACTGTGGTTATTTAAGTGAATTTAACGTGATCATCAACGACAATGAATGAACTGAATAATATGTGATTATTTGTTCCAGTTCTTGCATTGAAAATTCAATTTTATTTAATGCTTGTCATCCATCACACCATTGGGCATTGTTATTAGGGAATAAAGTAATGGAAGGATATCAGAGGAAACAAAAAGACTTCAATTTTAGCTTCAATAATGAACCAAAACAATATTTGGAAATATGGATAAACTACATAACAAAGTTTCCAGTGTCATTATTGACATGAAAACTATTTTAGTTTGCAAGTTGTTTTGTTCTAAGAATAATTGGAATTGAATTGTGATTATGAATTGACCATTCAAAATATATTTTGATGAGAATAGTCAAATATATTTTTTGGAGGAAATTAGGAAAGTAAATAAATATGTATACATTGATATTAATAGTTTTAAAATGTTTAGAAGTTGACTGGGATTATTTGATTGAGAGAGGCTGCATGATTATAAAGACTAATTCACCTTTTTCATTGCATTGTTGGTTTCACGAAAATCTGTTGTGATCTCAGCTCTTGTTGTGTTCAATGGACTGTCACTAATAGCTTAATTAACCTGTGAGTCTCAGATCAGGTTTCCATTGTCTGTAAGTCAGTCTGAAAGTGCGCGACACACCTGCTTTTCTGAGGAGAAACAGAGACTCTTTTCAAAGGAAATAAGTGGCAGTTCTCACTGAGAATGGTTTCTACTACACACCATAAGCAGGGAAGTGTTTTTCTGAAGAATTTCATTGTCTATCTATAAACTGTTGGTACCTTTGTTTGTCAGTTTGTGGAGGATTTAGCCCCTTTGTTCAGAGCTGTTTTTATACAAGCAGTTGGTTCATTATGTCTTTGCCAAGAATGTTGTTTACTTTCCCCTTTTTCTGTGATTCGGCAGGTTAGAATATTCTGAGCGTCAATAATGTTCAATAACTGAACATTGAATGGTTTAG
>NW_025203284.1:0-6590 GCF_004010195.1 Chiloscyllium plagiosum
AGATGATCCATTTCGGCTCCTTCAGTGGGCCGCCGCATCACGGACCCCAATCTTCAGACATTTTGATTGACTCCACACAATATCAAGAAATGGTTGGAGAGACGGTGAACTGTGATTTTACTCCAGAAATTGCCACATCTCTTGCCAAGTTATCATTTTGATTAACAATACTACTACTTAACAACAATGTTATAAATGGCAAGTATGTCATGTAAACAAAAAGCAGGGCACTTGCATTGCAGCCAGTTGTGAAGAAAGCTTTTCGCAATAATGAGATCAACCAGCAATAACCTGCTCAGTGTCATTTAGTTAGTGTCCCCTCGGGACCACTCAGCTCCTGACCCCATTGCAAACTGAGTGCAAAAGAGTGGACTTTCAAAGGGACCGTGAGAGTAATTACTCTTAACATCAACACACTATTTCACAGGGTGGGAGAAGAGGAACCTGAGTAAAATTATACTTATTCAGAATCTGGGGCAAGTACTCTCCTGATTAGAATCATCACCAGCAAAAAAAAAATGCTGTCAGTGTCAGTAATTCGAACTCTCGGTGAGCTCTACAACGATTCTCAGGAAAGAGTGTGTCCGAGGCTCAACCATTTCCAGCTACTCTCTCCATCATGAGGTCAGATGTGGGAATGTTCATTGATTGCATCATTCCTGAAACAGTCCAGGTTCAAATTCATCCAGGTTTAGTCTAACAATGGCAAGTAATGTTCACGACAGACAAATGCTGGACATATATGACAATAAAGAATCAAACCATCCTTTGATTTTCAATCGCGTTACCACTGTGTTTATCAGCATCCTGTTTATGATAATTGAACATAAACTGTCCTGGACAAGCCATATAAATAACACGGTCTTCACAAGCATGTCAGAGGCTAGGAATTGTGCAGTCAGTAACTCATCTGGTGACTCCCCAAAGCCTGTGATGAAGTACATCCCATGAAAAACCCAGGACAAAACGAGCCCATTTAATTGCTGTCACTTCTACAAGCATCAATCCCCTCCACTACTGAGGCACAATAGTAGCAGTTTGTACCATCTACAAGATTCACTGCACCAAGGTTAGTAGACAGCACCTGCTAAACCCAGTGCCATCTCGAAGAACAAATGCAGCAAGTACTTTCGAAAACCAGCAATCTGCAATCCTTCTCCTTCATACGGTCAGATTTAATGAGGTTTGATCATGATTTTACAATTCTTAACTCCCCAGATCGCAAAATCAGTCCAAATGCAGCAAGATCTGGGCAATAGCCAGTCTTTGCGGTTGACAGTTGACAAGTAACATCCGTGCAACATAAATGTCAGACAATGGCCATCATAAACCATCACTAAACGAGAGGGCTAAACCTATTCAGCATCCAAAGGCATTACCATTGTTGAATTAATTGTCACTAATATTGTCAGGTTTATCCGAGACTATATAGCTGCTATGGTGAAAACTTCAGATCAGAAGTTCGGAACCCTGCAGCCAGGAACTTTTCCCCTGTCTTCCTCTCCATAACCTCCAAGGTTCAATCTAGCAATATGTAATCTACACGTGTTTGAATGAATGCACGTCAACAGTACTGAAACTGTTTGACACGACTAAAGACGAAGCAGTCCACTCGAATGGTTCCAATCCACAATCACTCCTTCCCTCCAACACCGACAGTCACCAGCAGGTGTTAGTGCCGTGGCACTCCTTATACTCTACATTCCACACTCATTCCACTCCCATCAGGAAGGAAAGGGGCAGCACTTAAGGAATAGTGAGCACAATTCATGACTATATGTCAGTACTACAAAGCATTAATCCAGATTATGAAGTTTTAGTATGAATCATTCGAAACTGAATAGGCTGAAAATAGATTTCATTCAAGTGAACAGGAAACAAGAAAGAGAAAATAAATCAGAATCAGTTCAGCAGAAGGCATTCTGAGGGGAGATTAAATTCGTTCAATGAAAATGTGTTTTCACACAGTGTAAAAGCGTCAGGCGGCGAAATCCTGAGCTCCTTGGAAGTCTAGGAACATACAGATAGAACAGGAAGGGTTAGATCAGACAGTGCGAGGACAATAGTGTCGTAGAGCAGAGAGATATACTGCACGGAAGCAGACCCTTTGGTCCATCATGTAAATGCCGCAGAAATTCTTAACATAATCTCATCACATTTTTCAACACTGGAATCATGTTCCTCTTAACCCTTCTTTTTCATATACCCATTCAGATGCCTTTTAAATGTTATAATTTTCTCGCCTGCAACATTTCTTCTGGTAGCTCATTCCATCCATGCAGCACCTGCTGCATGCAAAAGTTGCAACTTAGGTCCCTTTTATATCATTTCCCTCCTACTCTAAACACTGTCCTCCAATTCTGAACTCTTCCAGCCCAGGGAAAATACATTTCCTGTTTATCTTATCCAAGCCTCTCAATATTTTTGAACCTCTATAGGTTCGCCCCTCAACCTCCGACGCTCCGGGGAAAACGGCCCCAGCCTAATCAGCCCCTCCTGAATACAACAGAAAGCTCAGGGGAGTTTGGAATGCAAAGGGGTGGGATCCAAAAAAGAAATTAGGGAGAACATTGTGTGTGCAGAGTCATGTTGGCAAGAAACGGAAAGCAATCTTTCACAGATTCATGTTCAAAGCAGAGAATGAAATAAAGAAAGGGAACAAAAGGCAATCAATGGAAACCACATGTCACTGTAGGAGATGCGTTATGGTTTTGAGTTTGAATTGAAGCCTCAATGGGCTATCATGATGAGTCCGGTAGAATTGTCTGAGAAGCACATGAGACCGTTTGCAATGTTACTGTATTGAGGTTTCTGAGATCTGGTCATCGAGACAGGTAGCAATGATATTAAACTTTGGGAACATTTAATGACAAGAGAAACTGTGAGCTCAGTCAAAAAAGATAAAGGAGGCACATGAAAGTGTGTGGATCGGGGTCTCGAAAAACATAACAAAAAACAGGACAAACATAGACAAGGTTTAGGAAGGATAAAAGACTCCACGAATTGTCTTTGAGAATCATGATTAAGGAACTTCCCAACCGGTGTGTCAAGAGTAAGAAGGTAGCCAGGGGAAGAATCGGTCCACTCAAGGACAAAGGAGGAATTTAATGCGTGGATCTGGATGAAGCCAGTGACTGCCTTAATAATTTGCATCGGTTTTCACAAAGGGGAAGAACATACTGGATGGTGAGTCTTGAGAAGGATATGTTGATATTCCAGAGCATTTCGAAATTTAAAAAATGAATGCTGTGCTGGGAGTTTTGAAAAGCAATGAGGGAGACAAGTCTCCAGGTTATGATGGTATAAATTCCAGAATACTGAGGGAATCGAGGGAGTAATTTGGTTGACCATACTGTACACTTTTTGCATGCTCTTCAGTCACAGGAGAGGTTCCAGAGAACTGGAGAAGAGCTAGTGTTGTTCCTTTTTGATGAAGTATAACACGGAAAATGCAAGAAAGTTCAGGTCTTGAGCCTTATCTCACTGGTAGAGAAAATATTGGAGATTCTTGGAGATATACCATACTCCCATTTGGAAAAAAAATGGAATTATCTCGAAAGGCAACATGTCTTTATGTGTTGAAGGTCGTCTCTCAAATAATTGATTGCATGTTTTGAGAACGTGACAAAGGTGGTTGATGAGGCCACGTGGCTGGATGCTGGCCATATGGACCTTGGCAAGGCCTCTGATATGGTTCATTCTGGCAGGGTCATACAGAAGGTGAAGTCAAGTGGGATTAGCGGGAAGTCAATAAGATGGATACAGAACTCGTTTGTCATAGAAGATGGAGTGGTGGGAAAAGGGTGTATTTTGGAACTGGAGATTTGTGAATAGATTGGATGAGCTGCGGATTGTGAGGATGTTTGGCACAGCATAGAGCAGGCTATAGATAGGATGGAGTTTTGGATGGAAAAATGCAGATGCAATTTAATCAGGGTAAATGCGAGTTGATGCATTTTAGAAGGTCTTCAGTACGAGAGAAGTATGTAGTAAATGGAAGAACTCGAAATAGTTGCAACATCTAAGGTATCGAGCCAACAAACCACAGTTCCTTGAAAGTAGCAACACAGGTGAACGTTGCGGTCAAGAAAACCTATCATATGCTTGCGTATCTCAATCAGAGCAAACCGTATAAAAATTAGAAAGTCATGTTGGAGCTGGATACAACTTTGTTTTGGTCACATTTGGAAATCTGCGTGCAAGCCCGGTTACCACATCAGCACATGGATGTAGAGGTGATGGAGAGGGTTTGAAAAACCTTCACGAGGATGTTGCCGGTATGGAGGATATTAGCACGAAGGAAAATTTGGACAAACGTGGCTTGTTTTCAATTGGACGTTACCGGTTGAGGGGCTACCTCAGGAGCATTCCAAACGTATGACAGATATGGACAGAATAGATATTCAGAGCCTTTTTCCCAGGAAAGAAATATCAATTACTATGGCCATCATCTTAGATAAAAAGGAGAATGTTTGAAGGAGTTATAATAGGCAAGTTGTTTTCCTTCTGTTCCAGACAGAATGTGGAAGTGCCTCGAATGCACTGATAGAGGATGTTGTAGAAGAAACAATATCAATGGTGAAGAGGTATCTTCCCACAGAGATGAGGAAACAGAGAATAGAGTGCTATAGAATTTTTTTAACTTTTGGTAAGGAATCATGTGTCAGTGCAGGCTCGGAGGGCTGAAGGGCATGTTCCTGTTCTGTGTTGTTCTATAAGACAAGATTTCAGAAAGATAGTGGCGAGATGCTGACTGCATGAACACTGAAGATCAAAAGACACATTTACCTCGATCTTTCCTCATCAATCACAGCTTCACAGCCTCCCTCCCACTGTGGGGAAACTTAATATAGGGAATTCGACATGAAATTCAGAGCTGGTAACTAATGTCTCCACCTCGCTCTTCGCATCAGCGGACATCTACCTTGGATAACAACGTCTGGGGCTACAATGCACATTCAGAAGCTGCATGTACTCCACACGGACCAATGCTGGCATCTGTCACATGCCAGCCTCACCATGCCATTACACGACATTTCCGAGTCAGTGACAGTATAATTCTGTACTGCAGATCAGGGTGCACTGACAACTCTCGTTGTAATGCTGCGCAAGTCCGCTACACACCCAGCTCATGGATTACACATCTGGGCTGCTCACTCAATGAGTGTACACACTGACTTTGAGTTTACATGAATGCTCACTGAATTATTGCCTTGTATTACCCTACCTTTAGCTGTATTTCCCTTCAGCCAGAGGGACCAGGCTTGTTGGTTAGACAGACAGAAAACCAGAAAACCTGATACCATTGTCCACTGTAAGTCAAGGTGCTCAGCACAATGGGTCAAGGGGAGTTTCTGATACCAGTCCAGGAGCTTGGAAGCTGTCATTCAGCCTCTCGTGGTTGTTAGGGTCAGTATCCTTTCCCTGTTATAGGGTGAGGAGCTCATTTTTGGGGAGACTCCAATTCATCATGACTCTTTCTGACTTATTGTGTGATTATTCCATCTGGAATGTGAGAAATACCAAGAGGTATTAAGGGAGATGGCAGAGGTTGGTTCACATATTAGTGCTGGTAAAGCTGTGGGAAAGGTGATGAGTTGTCCTGAGTGACTGAGTAGGTAATGCAGACACCATGCGGATTGGGAATACGGACAGTGAAGAGGTTAGAGAGAGAACGTGAAGATCTAACAGAGAGAACGAGAGGAGGTGCTGCGTTCAGTGAGAGTGGAAGAACGTGAACCTTTGTTGGAGATGGTCACATGAACAGAGATAGAGTGACCGCGACGTTACAAAGTGCAGAAGGTGGCATATACCTTGGTGGAGTGGAGAAGGTCACTGACCTCCTTCTTACTCTCCTGGGCATTCACCCAGGAGGATGACACCTCACTGACTCAGGGTCAACCTTGGACCAAGCTGGCATGGTCTGGCGTCATGGCATCCCTTCATAGTCGTTGAGGAAAATAATGTCCCTTTCCTGCACCATGCCATCCACCAGAAGCTTGGTGGCTTGACCACAAAGAGGGGAACCAGTTTTACCAGAACTGCCATGTTCAGGGCAGTTTCAGATTGACAATCGAAGAGTGTAATGGCTTTTTGCAGATGGTACCTGTAACAAGGAGGGCGGTTCATTCTGGAATATCCAGGCAGTGGGCAGTTGTTACGGCAAAGCGAAAATCATCGGGCGAATGCCAGATGAGAGGAAAACCACGCGGGTAGGGAATGTAGTTAATGATGTTGGGCCCCTGTCTGTCTAAACCAAAATAGGAAGGCGGTCCACACGGTGTAGTGCGGCATATCAAGAGAAATATACTTCTGTAGGGAGGAAAATTACAAACGACATTCAAATCCCTAAATGAACAACAGAATGTTCCAGACTGTTTCAAGAGGTCAAAAATAAACACCACCTTATAGTGACCGTCCAATCCTCACTGGATACGACGATGACGCTTGACGACTGGAGGAGGGCAAACATTGCAGTTTCGTTTAATATGAATCAAGGGAGAGACTGAAGAGTTGAGGTTGTAATTCTGAGACAAAGGTAAAACGGTCGCTGAGGAAGTCTGAGAGACTCCACGACAGTCGGTTTGGAT
>NW_025203284.1:6647-8370 GCF_004010195.1 Chiloscyllium plagiosum
TTAAGCAGAAATTTCATTAGTCCCTCTGTAAGCCAAAGTGGAGAATTTAAGAGCTGAAATGTTTTGTCAGAACTGCATAAATAATGAGTTCAGTTACAGCTTGTGTACTGTGTGCGGTCCTGGTCACCTCATCACATGCAAGGAGGGATTTTGACTGGAGAGAGTACAGAGGATATTAGTTATCCTGCGAAAGTGAAAGTGCAGTCATGAGAAAAGATTAGAATGCAGGATGCAGAAAGGATGAGAGTGCACATATTTTCAAGGGCATCAGTAGAAAGGGAGATACCATATTCTTCCTGTGAATAAGAAGTGTGTTTTCTCATTACACCATCCCCAATCTCCCTCATCAGCTACCTTACCTGCCCGCGTGGTTTTCCTCTGATCTGGCATTATCCCGATGATTTTCCCTTGGTTATAAAAACAGCCCACTGCCTTGATATCTCAGAATGAACCGGTCTCCCTGTTACAGGTGCCATCTCTAAAATTGTCAATGTGAAACCGCCCTGAACATGGCAGAGGTGGGAGCCCCATTTGTGGACAAGCCTCTAAGGTTCTGGTGGATGGCATGATGCAGCAGAGGGACATTACGTTCCTCCATGACACCAGATCAGCGGTGAATATTAAATGTAATTGTTTGAAACATTAGAGAAGCAGTGAGGAAAGTTGTTATTTCAGCAATGTTATGCTAGGGATTTTGAAGTCATACACGGGAGCAGAGGAGAGGCAGAAACTCTCAAACCAATTTTAACGGTGCCTAGATAGGCACCTGATGTGCGATAGTCTTCAGGGAGTAAGAACAAGGGCCTAATTTTTTTTTTGTCAAACGCAGAAGTCTACAAAATGATCTCCTGTATGTGGTGCGATTTCCCGAAGTCTTCAAAGATTACCAATATCTGATCAATGTAGAGGGATAAGGCAAGAGGGCAGGGAAGATCAGTGCGAAAAGTGATTAACATCACAATAGTTCCGATTCCATCCTTTTCACACAATACTACTTCACTGTGTTGGCCTGTTAATCCTTGCTGTGTAAACGTTGTAAACCCTTGAATATCCAGTTCTCAGCCTTGGCCACACTGCAGCCTCATCTTCATATGACAGCTACGTCTGACTTCGTTCATACTATTTTAAACTCTCATTTCATTGGCCTTGTTGAAAAGTTTGGAAGGAATTCAGGGCTGGCAGCAAGTGATAGATGGCAGGATGGCTGTAGGGTGCAGAGGAGATTGCAGAAATAGTGAAGGATGGGGGACAGTATTGGGATACGGATTTTTTTTAGGTGCTGAAGGAAATTCAAAAGACAAGTACTTTTTTGGTTTTGGTTCAAGTGAAAACTGAGCTGGACCAGCCAGATCAATATTTTGGCTACAAAACCATTTTGAACAGAAGCCGTTTACGAAAGCTGACAAAAATGATACATGGAGAACCTTTCACATGATGCAGCCCTGAGTCTCTGTGCACCAGAAATAAATGCATCAGGGACAGGGACAGGGAACTCAAGCACATCAGTCCTGAGGATGGAGCCCACACAGTGACAGGGGAAATGAACTTTCTATCTTCACAGATTATGGTCAATGATGCAGAAGCAATTCACACGAGTTGAAACGTCGCTTTCAGTTGTAACATTTCGGGAAGTAAGAAGTTATTCTGTTGTGAGGTTCTCGTGAGCTGACCGCTGTCATGAATTGATACCGAGAACTTGTTATTGTGGAGCGTCACTTCCATT
>NW_025203285.1:0-8370 GCF_004010195.1 Chiloscyllium plagiosum
CCACCCTAACCTGCACATCCCTAGACACTATGGATAATTTAGCATAGCCAATCCACCCTAACCTGCATATCCCAGAGCACTATGGGTAGTTTAGCACAGCCAATCCACCTGAACCTCCACATCCCTGGGCACTAAGGGTAATTTAGCATGGCCAATCCACCCTAACCTACACATCCCTGGGAACTATGGGTAATTTAGCATGGCCAATCCACCCTAACCTGCATATCCCTGGGCACTATGGGTAATTTAGCATAGCCAATCCACCCTAACCTGCATATCCCTGGGCACTATGGGTAATTGAACATGGCCAATCCACCCTAACCTGCACATCCCTAGACACTATGGGTAATTTAGCACGGCCAATCCACCCAAACCTGCACATCGCTGGGCAATATAGGTAATTTAACATGGCCAATCCACCCTAACCTACACCTCCCTGGGCACTATGGGTAATTTAGCATGGCAAGTCCATCCTAACCTGCATATCCCAAGACACTATAGATAATTTAGCATGGCCAATCCACCCTAACCTGCACATCCTTGGTCACAACAGATAATTTAGCATGACCAATCCACCCTAACCTAGATATCCCTAGGCACTATGGGTAATTTAACAAGGCCAATACAACCTAACCTACACATCCCTGGGCACTATGGGTAATTTAGCACGGCCAATCCACCCTAACCTACACATGCCTGAACACTGTGGGTAATTTAGCACGGCCAATACACCCGAACCAACACATCCCTGGTCACAACAGGTAATTGAGCATGACCAATCCACCCTAACCTAGACATCCCTGGGCACTATGGGTAATTTAGCATGGCCAATCCACCCTAACCTAGATATCCCTGGGCACTATGGGTAATTTAGCTTGGCCAATACACCCTAACCTACATATCCCTGGGCACTATGGGTAATTTAACATGGCCAATACAACCTAACCTGCACATCCCTGGGCACTATGGGTAAATTAGCGCGGCCAATCCATCCTAACCAACAAATCCCTGGGCACTATGGGTAATTTAGCATGGCCAGTCCACCCGAACCTGCACATCCCTAGACACTATGGGTAATTTAGCATGGCCAATCCACCCTAACCTGCATATCCCTGGGCACTATGGGTAATTTAGCACGGGCAATCCTCCCTTACCTGCATATCCCTAGACACTATAGGTAATTTCGCATGGCCAATCCACCCTAACCTAGATTTCCCGAGGCACTATGGGTAATTTAGCATGGCCAATCCACCCTAACCTGCACATCCCTGGGCACTATGGGTAAATTAGCACGGCCAAACCACCCTAACCTGCACATCGCTGGGCACTATGGGTAATTTAGCATGGCCAATCCACCCTAACCTACACCTCCCTGGGCACTATGGGTAATTTAGCCTGGCAAGTCCACCCTAACCTGCACATCCCTGGGCACTATGGGTAATTTAGCCTGGCCAGTCCACCCTAACCTGCACATCCCTAGACACTATAGAAAATTTAGCATGGCCAATCCACCCTAACCTGCACATCCCTGGGCACTATGGGTAATTTAACATGGCCAACCCATCCGAACCTGCACATCCCTGGGCACTATGGGTAATTTAGCATGGCCAAACCACCCTAATCTGCACATCCCTGGGCATTATGGGTAATTTAGCATGGCCAATCCTCCCTTACCTGCATATCCCTAGACACTATAGGTAATTTAGCATGGCCAATCCACCCTAACCTGCACATCCCTGGTCACTATGGGTAATTTAGCATGGCCAATCCACCCTAACCAACACATCCCTGGTCACAACAGATAATTTAGCATGACCAATCCACCCTAACCTAGATATCCCTAGGCACTATGGGTAATTTAACAAGGCCAATACAACCTAACCTACACATCCCTGGGCACTATGGATAATTTAGCACGGCCAATCCACCCTTACCTGCACATCCCTGGGCACTATGGGTAATTTAGCATGGCAAATCCATCCGAACCCGCACATCCCTGGGCACTATGGGTAATTTAGCATGGTCAATTCACCCTAACCTGCACATCCCTGGGCACTATGGGTAATTTAGCACGGCCAATCCACCCTAACCTGCACATCCCTGCGCACTATGGGTAATTTAGCATGGCCAATCCACCCTAACCTGCACGTCCCTCGGCACTGTGGGTAATTTAGCATGGCCAATCCACCCTAACCTGCACATCCCTGGTCACAACAGGTAATTTAGCATGACCAATCCACCCTAACTAGATATCCCTAGGCACAATGGGTAATTTAACATGGCCAATACAACCTAACCTGCACATCCCTGGGCACTATGGGTAAATTAGCATGGCCAATACAACCTAACCTACACATCCCTGGCCACTATGGGTAATTTAGCACTGCCAAGCCACCCTAATCTGCGTATCCCTGGGCACTATGGGTAATTCAGCATGGCCAATCCACCCTAACCTGCACCTCCCTGGACACTATGGGTAATTTAGCATGGCCAATCCATCCTAACCAACACATCCCTGGGCACTATGGGTAATTGAGCACGGCCAATCCACCCTAACCTAGACACCCCTGGACACTATGGGTAAATTAGCACAGCCAATCCATCCAAACCAACAAATCCCTGGGCACTATGGGTAATTTAGCATGGCCAATTCCCCCCATCCTGCATATCCCTGGGTACTATGGGTAATTTAGCATGGCCAATCCACCCTAACCTGCATATCCCTGGACACGATGGGTAATTTAGCATGGACAATCCACCCTAACCTACACATCCCTGGTCACTACGTGTAATTTTGCATGACCAATCCACCCTAACCTAGACATCCCTAGGCACTATGGGTAATTTATCATGGCCAATCCACCCTAACCTGCATATCACTGGGCACTATGGATAATTTAGCATAGCCAATCCACCCTAACCAACACATCCCTGGTCACTATGGGTAATTTAGCATGACCAATCCACCCTAACCTAGACATCCCTATGCACTATGGGTAATTTAGCATGGCCAATCCACTCTAACCTAGACTTCCCTGGGCACTATGGGTAATTTAGCACGGCCAAACCACACTCACCTGCATTTCCCTGGGCATTATGGGTAGTTTAGTACAGCCAATCCACCTGAATCTCCACATCCCTGGACACTATCAGTAATTTAGCATGGCCAGACCACCCTAATCTGCATATCCCTGGACACTATGGGTAATTTAGAATGGCCAATCCACCTTCTCCTGCACATCCCTGGGCACTATGGGTAATTTAGCACGGCCAATCCGCACTAACCTACACATCTCTGGGCACTATGGGTAATTTAGCACGGCGAATCCACCCTAATCTGCACATCCCTGGGCACTATGGGTAATTTAGCATGGCCAATCCACCCTAACCTGCACATCCCTGGGCACTACGGGTAATTTAGCATGGCCAATCCACCCTAACCTGCACATCCCTGGGCACTAAGGGTAGTTTAGCATGGCCAATCCACCCTAACCTGCACATCGCTGGGCACTACGGGTAATTTAGCATGGCCAATCCACCCTAACCTGCACATCCCTGGGCACTATGGGTAATTTAGCATGGCCAAACCACCCTAACCTGCACATCCCTGCGCACTATGGGTAATTTAGCATGGCCAATCCATCCTAACCAACACATCCCTGGACACTATGGGTAATTTAGCATGGCCAATCCACCCTAACCTGCACATCCCTGGCCACCATGGGTAATTTAGCATGGCCAATCCACCCTAACCTACACATCCCTGGACACTATGGGTAATTTAGCATGGCCAGTCCACCCTAACCAACACATCCCTGGACACTATGGGTAATTTAGCATGGCCAGTCCACCCTAACCAACACATCAATGGTCACAACAGGTAATTTAGCATGACATGACCAATCCACCCTAACCTTGATATCCCTAGGCAAGATGGGTAATTTAGCATGGCCAATATACCCTAACCTGCACCTCCCTGGACACTATGGGTAACGTAGCGTGGCCAATCCACCCAAACCTGCATATCCCTGGTGACTATGGGTAATTTAGCATGGCCAATCCAAACTAACCAACACATCCCTGGTCACTACGGGTAATTTAGCATGACCAATCCACCCTAACCTAGACATCTCTAGGCACGATGGGTAATTTAGCATGGCCAATACACCCTAATCAACACATCCCTGGGCACTATGGGTAATTTAGCTCGGCCAATCCACCCTAACATGCACCCCTCTGGAAACTATGGGTAATGAGCATGGCCAATCCAGCCTAACCTGCACATCCCTGGACACTATGGTTAATTTAGCATGTCCAATACACCCTAATCTACACATCCATGGGCACTATGGGTACATTAGCACAGCCAATACACCCAAAACTGCATATCCCTGGGCATTATGGGTAATTTAGCACGGCCAATACACATGAACCTCCATATCCCTGGGCACTATGGGTAATTTAGCATGACCAGTCCTCCCTGATCTGCACACCCCTGGACACTATGGGTAATTTAGCATGGCCAGTCCACCCTAACCTTCACATCCCTGGGCACTATGGGTAATTTAGCACGGCCAATCCACCCTAACCTGCACCTCCCGGGACACTATGGGTAATTTCGCACGGCGAATTCACCCTTACCTGCACATCCCTGGGCATTATGGGTAGTTTAGCATGGCCAATCCACCCTAACCTGCACATCTCTGGGCACTATGGGTAATTTAGCACGGCCAAACTACCCTAAACTGCATATCCCTGGGCATTATGGGTAATTTAGCATGGCCAATCCACCCTAACCTGCTCATCCCTGGGCACTATGGGTAATTTAGCACGGCCAATCCATCCTAATCAACACATCCCTGGACACTATGGGTGATTTAGTTCGGCCAATCCACCCTAACCTGCACCCCCCTGGAAACTATGGGTAATTTAGCATGTCCAATCCACCTGAACCTACACATCCCTGCGCACTATGGGTAATTCAGCATGGCCAATCCATCCTAACCTGCACCTCCCTGGACACTATGGGTAATTTAGCATGGCCAATCCACCCTAACCTACACATCCCTGGACACTATGGGTAGTTTAGCATGGCCAATTCACCCTAACCTGCACATCCCTGGGCACTATGGGTAATTTAGCATGGCCAATCCACCCTAACCTGCATATCCCTGGGCACTATGGGTAATTTAGCATGGCCAGTCCACACTAATCTGCGTATCCCTGGGCACTATGGGTAATTTAGCACGGACAACCCACCCTAACCTGCATATCCCTGGGCACTATGGGTAATTTAGCATGACCAATCCACCCTAACCTAGACATCCCTAGGCACTATAGGTAATTTAGTATGGCCAATACACCCGAACCTACACATCCCTGGGCACTATGGGTACATTAGCACAGCTAATCCACCCTAACCTACACATCCCTGGGCACTATTGATAATTTAGCACGGCTAATCCACCCTAACCTGCACATCCCTGGGCACTATGGGTAATTTAGCATGGCCAATCCACCCTAACCTGCACCTCCCTTGGCACTATGGGTAATTTAGCATGACCAGTCCACACTAATCTGCGTATCCTTGGGCACTATGGGTAATTTAGCACGGCCAACCCACGCTAACCTACACATCCCTGGGCACTATGGGTACATTAGCACAGCCAATCCACCCTAACCTGCACTTCGCTGGGCACGATGGGTAATTTAGCATGGCCAATCCACCCTAACCTACACTTCCCTGGACACTATGGGTAATTTAGCACGGCCAATCCATTCTAACCTACACTTCCCTGGACACTATGGGCAAATTAGTACATCCAATCCGACCATAACCTGCACTTCCCTGGCACTATGGGTAATGTAGCATGGCCAATCCACCCTAACCTACACATCCCTGGGCACTATGGGTAATTTAGCATGGCCAATCCACCTAACCTGCACATCCCTGGGCACTATGGGTAATTTAGCATGCCTAATCCACCCTATCCTGCACATCGCAGAGCATTATGGGTAATTTAGCATGGCCAATCCAACCTACACTGCACATCGCTGGGCACTATGGATAATTCAGCATGGCCAATCCACCCTAACCTGCACATCCCTGGACACTATGGGTAATTCAGCATGGCCAATCCACCCTAACCTGCACATCCCTGGGGACTATGGGTAAATTAGCATGGCCAATCCACCCTAACCTGCATATCCCTAGACACTATGGGTAATTTAGCATGGCCAATCCACCCTAACCTACACATCCCTGGGCACTATGGGTAATTTAGCATGGCCAATCCACCCTAACCTGCACATCCCTAGACACTATGGGTAATTTAGCATGACCAATCCACCCTAACCTGCACATCCCTGGGCAGTATGGGTAATTTAGCACGGCCAACCCACCCTAACCTACATATCCCTGGGCACTATGGGTAATTTAGCATGGCCAATCCACCCTAACCTGCACATCCCTAGACACTATGGGTAATTTAGCACGGCCAACCCACCCTAACCTACATATCCCTGGGCACTATGGGTAATTTAGCACGGCCAATCCACCCTAACCTACACTTCCCTGGACACTATGGGTAAATTAGCACGGCCAATCCATTCTAACCTACACTTCCCTGGACACTATGGGTAAATTAGCACGTCCAATCCAACCATAACCTGCACTTCCCTGGCACGATGGGTAATGTAGCATGGCCAATCCACCCTAACCTACACATCCCTGGGCACTTTGGGTATTTTAGCATGCCTAATCCACCCTATCCTGCACATCCCTGAGCATTATGGATAATTTAGCATGGCCAATCCAACCTACACTGCACATCGCTGGGCACTATGGGTAATTCAGCACGGCCAGTCTACCCTAACCTGCACATCCCTGGGCACTATGGATAATTTAGCATGGCCATTCCACCTGAACCTACACATCCCTGGGCACTATGGGTAATTTAGCATGGTCAGTCCACCATAATCTGCAGATCCCAGGACACTATGGGTAATTTAGCATGGCCAATCCGCCCTAACCTGCACCTCCCTGGACACTATGGGTAACTTAATACGGCCAATCCTCCCTAACCAAGACATCCCTGGACACTATGGGTAATTTAGCATGGCTAGTCCACCCAAATCTGCAGATCCCAGGACACTATGGGTAATTTAGAATGGCCAATTCACCCTAACCTGCACATCCCTGGGCACTATGGGTAATTTAGCATGGACAATCCACCCTAATCTAGACATCCCTGTGCTCTATGGGTAATTTAGCATGGCCAATCCGCCCTAACCTGCACCTCCCTGGACACAATGGGTAACTTAATACGGCCAATCCACCCTAACCTAGACATCCCTGGGCACTATGGGCAATTTAGCATGGCCAATCCACCCTTACCTAGACATATCTGGGCGCTATGGGTAATTTAACATGGCCAATCCACCCTTACCTAGACATATCTGGGCGCTATGGGTAATTTAGCATGGCCAATCCACCCTAACCTGCACATCCCTAGACACTATGGGTAATTTAGCATGGCCAATCCACCCTAACTTGCATATCCCTGGGCACTATGGGTAATTTAGCACGGCCAATCCACCCTAACCTGCACATCCCTGGGCACTATGGGTAATTTAGCACGGCCAATCCACCCTAACCTACACACCCCTGGGAACTATGGGTAATTTAGCATGGCCAATCCACCCTAACCTACACACCCCTGGGCACTATGGGTAATTTAGCACGGCCAGTCCACTCTAACCTGCACATCCCTTGGCACTATGGGTAATTTAGCATGGCTAATCCACCCTAACCTGCACATCCCTGGGCACTATGGGTAATTTAGCATGGCTAATCCACCCTATCCTGCACATCCCTAGACACTATGGATAATTTAGCATGGCCAAACCAACCTAAACTGCACATCGCTGGGCACTATGGGTAATTCAGCATGGCCAATTCACCCTAATCTAGACATCCCTAGGCAGTATGGGTAATTTAGCATGGCCAATCCACCCTAACCTGCACATCCCTGGGCACTATGGGTAAATTAGAATGGCCAATCCACCCTAACCTAGACATCCATGCGCACTATGGGTAATTTAGCATGGCCAATCCACCCTAACCTACACATCCCTGGGCACTATGGGTATTTAGCACGGCCAATCCACCCTAACCTCCACATCCCTGGGCACTATGGGTAATTTAGCATGGCCAATCCACCCTAACCTGCACATCCCTGGGCACTATGGGTAATTTAGCATGACCAATCCACCCTAACCTGCATATCCCTGGGCACTGTGGGTAATTTAGCATGGCCAATCCACACTAATCAGCGTATCCCTGGGCACTATGGGTAATTTAGCACAGCC
>NW_025203286.1:0-1427 GCF_004010195.1 Chiloscyllium plagiosum
TGGCAAGTTGAATAGTGTTGGGATGTGTTCACAAGCTGATGCACGGGAACAGAGTGGTGAAGGTCATCATATTCAGTTGCTATGGAAACATTGGAGATGGAGTTTGCTCGTGAAATAGAATTGGACGGGTTTCACAAGTTGTTGCTGTGAGAAAAGTATGGGGATGGGTTTCACATACTGTTCTTAGAAGGACAGAATAAGTCTAGGTTCACAGGTTATTGCGAGGAGAACAGAGGGGAGATTGCCTCATAGGCAGTCACCAGTAGAACAGAACGAAAATTTGTTCACATGCCTTCACTTGGAGAGCAGAGTGGTGAAGATTTTAAAGAGCTGTGGCTTGGTGAACAGAGTAAGGATGAATTCACAGTCCATGTGGGGAAACAGGGGTTGGCGGGGGAGGGGGGTGGGGTGTTGGTTGGAATCACAGATTGTTGCTCGATGAACAGAATGGTGAGGGGATCACAGGCAGTTGCTGGCGGAACAGTGTGGCGATGAGGACAGAAACGGTTGAGAGGAAGTCAGAGAGGGGATGGGTTCCCAGGTAATTGCGAGGAGAACAGAGTAGCAATGGGTCATAGGTCTTTGCTAGGACACATGTGTGGTGGTGGGGTCGCACGAGTAGCTAGGACAATAGAGCAAAAATTAGGTCACATGCATTTGGTCGGGGAGCAGATTGGGTACGAACTTCTCAGGCTGTTGCTGTGAGAACAGGGTAGGAGTGGGGTCACAGCTCTGTGTTAGGAGAGCGGAATGTCAAACGGGTCACAGACAGGTCATAGAAGAGGCGAGCGGGCATGGCCACGCAAGCCGTTGAGAGCACATTGGATTGTTGATGGATTTCCAGGCCATTGTGAGGAGAACACGATGGGAATTGCAGAAAAGGCCATGAAAATGGGAGCAAGGTGAGCTTTTGGGATGGCAGGCTGTTGCGAGTTGAACAAAGCAGCAATTGGTTCACAGGCCGTTGTTCGGCGCACTGAGTGGGGTTGAGTTCAGAGACCATTGCTGGGAGAACAGCGTTGTGATGTGTTCACAGGCTGTTGCACAAGAACAGAGTGATACATGGGTTTTCTGGCAGGTGCTAGAGGAACAGAATTGGAATGGGTTTCAAGGTTGGAGATGGATTCACAGGACGTTGCTAGAACAACACTGTGGAGAAGATATCACACGCCGTTGCTAGGAGAAGATAGAGGGAATGATTAAACAGGCAGTTGCGAGAAGAACAGAGTGGAGATGGGATACAGGCAATTTGCAAGCGTACGAGAGTGAGGATGGGATCACAGGGCCTTGCTAGCAAGATAATGTGGTGATGGATTGATAGCCAATTTCTCTGAGATCAGCAGAGGAATGCATTCACAGGGTGTTGCCAGTGAAACAGAGTTGAGATGGCATCACCATCAATTGCTAAGAGTAAAGAGTGGGGATGG
>NW_025203286.1:1542-3381 GCF_004010195.1 Chiloscyllium plagiosum
ATCGCCCAATATTCCTGAAGAAGGGCTTAAGCCCGAAACGGCGATTCTTCTGATCCTCTAATGCTGCCTGTCCTGCTGTGTTATTCCAGCACCACATTTTTCAACTACGATAATATGACAGGCCGATGCTAGGAGGTGGATTGATAAGTTGTTCCTATATGAATAGAGTCGGTTCATATGCCATTGCTAGCGGTACAGAGCAGAAATGCGATCAAAGGTTGTTGATAGGAGAACAACGTGGGGATTGTTTCACATGTCATTGCTACGGCAACAGAGTGGGAATGCGTTCACCGGTCGCTGCAAGGAGAAAAGATTGGCGAAAGTTCACAGACAGTTGCTAGAACAAGAGCGTGGGAATGAGTTCACAAGTCATCTCTTGAAGAAAAGTGCGAGCATAGGTTCACAGGCAGTTGCGAGAAGAACAGAGCAGAAATGGGTTCACAGAACATTGTTCGGTAAAGAGAGTGAGAGTAAGCTCACAAGCCATTGTGAGTGAACAGCGTAAACATGTAACCACAGGGCGTTACTCGGAGAACAGTATTGACTCTGGGTAGTATGCCCTTGCTAGGAGAACATCGTGGGAATGAATTCACAGGCCCTTGCTACAAAAAAACGAGTTGGGAATGGTTCACAGGCCGCTGCAAGTAGAACAGAGTGGGGATGTGGGGCACAGGCAACTGCTCGGGAAACAGAGCAAGGATAAGTCAAAGGCAGTTGCGCTGAGAACTGAGCGGGAATGGGGTCACACGCCGTTCCAACGCGAGTGGTTTGAGAATTGATTGAGAAGCTGTTTTCAGGAGAACCGAGTGTGGATGGGTTCAGTGGCTGTTGCGCGCAGATCAGACTGCAGATAGGTTCAGAGGCCGTTGCTTGGCGAGCAAAGTTGCGATGGGTTCACATGCCGTTGCTAGGTCAACAGACCAGGGATGCGTTTACAGTCTTTTTGTTGGAGACCAGAGTGAGGATGGGCGAACAGACCATTAATAAGGCAACAGAGTTCACAGGCCGCTGCGAAGGTAACAGAGTTGGAATGAGTTCATAGGCCATTGGAAGGGGGACAGAAAGAGAACTAATGTCCCAGCCGCTCATAGGGGAACAGGGTGGGAATTCTATCTCAAGCGGTTCCCATGGGAACAATGTAAGGATGGGATCACAGGATCCTTCGGGAAGAACTGATTTGAGATTAATTCTCATGCTGTTGCTAGGGCAATAGATCGGTGATGGGTTCACAGTGCGATTCTAAGAGGATAGTGTGAGGATGTGCTAAGAGGCCATAAGTAGGGGGACAGACTGGGCATGAGTAAACAGGCTGTCGAAAGGATAAAATTGTTGGGATGTGTTCACAGACCATTGGTAGATGTAGAGCGCAGAGACGGTATTCCAGGCCATTGCTCGGGGAACAGAGTGGGGATGGGTTCCTAAGCTGTACTGAGCACAATAGACTAGTGATGGATTCACAAGCCGTCGGGAGGAGAACAAAGCCGAGAGGTGTTACAGTATGTTTATCGTGAAGACAGTGAGGATAGTCTTGCAGGGAGAACAGGATGAGGCTGGGATTTCAGCTGTTGTACGGAGAACAGAGCAGAGATGGTCAAACAGAATCAGGTTTGTGTCACTTTGTCTTGCCAGCGAAACCTTGTGGGCATGGGTACCATGCCGCTGCTAGGAGAACAGTGTTGACATAGATTAACATGCTGTTGTTGCGAAAAGAGCATGGGGATGGGTTCCCAGGACATCGTTAGGTGAATACAACGGGGAGGGGGTCAACGGCCTTTGCTATAGAGTCGACATTGTGTGAGATGCCGTTTCCAGGTGTATATCGAGTGGATCGGTGCCCAA
>NW_025203286.1:3700-8370 GCF_004010195.1 Chiloscyllium plagiosum
ATAAGGGAACAGAGTTCACAGGCCGCTGCGAAGGTAACAGAGTTGGAATGAGTTCATAGGCCATTGGAAGGGGGACAGAAAGAGAACTAATGTCCCAGCCGCTCATAGGGGAACAGGGTGGGAATTCTATCTCAAGCGGTTCCCATGGGAACAATGTAAGGATGGAATCACAGGATCCTTCGGGAAGAACTGATTTGAGATTAATTCTCATGCTGTTGCTAGGGCAATAGATCGGTGATGGGTTCACAGTCCGTTTCTAAGAGAATAGTGTGACGATGTGCTAAGAGGCCATAAGTAGGGGGACAGACTGGGCATGAGTAAACAGGCTGTCGATAGGATAAAATTGTTGGGATGTGTTCACAGACCATTGGTAGATGTAGAGCGCAGAGACGGTATTCCAAGCCATTGCTCGGGGAACAGAGTGGGGATGGGTTCCTAAGCTGTACTGAGCACAATAGACTCGTGATGGATTCACAAGCCGTCGGGAGGAGAACAAAGCCGAGAGGTGTTACAGTATGTTTATCGTGAAGACAGTGAGGATAGTCTTGCAGGGAGAACACGATGAGGCTGGGATTTCAGCTGTTGTACGGAGAACAGAGCAGAGATGGTCAAACAGAATGAGGTTTGTGTCACTTTGTCTTGCCAGCGAAACCTTGTGGGCATGGGTACCATGCCGCTGCTAGGAGAACAGTGTTGACATAGATTAACATGCTGTTGTTGCGAAAAGAGCATGGGGATGGGTTCCCAGGACATCGTTAGGTGAATACAACGGGGAGGGGGTCAACGGCCTTTGCTATAGAGTCGACATTGTGTGAGATGCCGTTTCCAGGTGTATATTGAGTGGATCGGTGCCCAAGCCTTTGCCAGGAGCCTGATGTGGGGTGGCTTCAAATTTCTTTGCTGTAGCGCAGAGCTGAGATGGGTTCATAGGCCATTGCGAGGGGACCAGCGTGCAGATAGGGTCTCAAGACATTGCTGGCGACACAGAGTGAGCTTGTATTCAGGAATCATTGTCCGTAGACCAGGATTGCGAAGCGTTCACACGCCATTGCTAGAGAAAAGAGGGGTGATGGGTTGACAGAACGTTGCTCGGGGGACAGAGTGAGTGTCGCTGCTGTGCGAACAGAGGTGGAATGGGTTCACAAGCCATTGCCGGGGAACAGAGCGGGAGTCCGATCACAGGCTGTTGTTAGGAGAACAGAGTGGAGATTGGTTCACAGACCGCTGTGAAGTGAACAGAGTGGTGATGAGTTCACGAGCAATTCCTCAGGGAGTAGGAATGATTTCACTGGCAGTTTCTAGTAGAATAGAGTGGAGAAGGGATCTCAGTCTATTTCCAGTAGAACAGATAACTAATGGGGTCACAGGCCAATATTTGGAGGACAGAGAGGTGATGAGTTCACAGGCAGGTGATTTCACTGGCAGTTTCTAGTAGAATAGAGTGGAGAAGGGATCTCAGTCTATTTCCAGTAGAACAGATAACTAATGGGGTCACAGGCCAATATTTGGAGGACAGAGAGGTGATGAGTTCACAGGCAGGTGATTTCACTGGCAGTTTCTAGTAGAATAGAGTGGAGAAGGGATCTCAGTCTATTTCCAGTAGAACAGATAACTAATGGGGTCACAGGCCAATATTTGGAGGACAGAGAGGTGATGAGTTCACAGGCAGGTGATTTCACTGGCAGTTTCTAGTAGAATAGAGTGGAGAAGGGATCTCAGTCTATTTCCAGTAGAACAGATAACTAATGGGGTCACAGGCCAATATTTGGAGGACAGAGAGGTGATGAGTTCACAGGCAGGTGATTTCACTGGCAGTTTCTAGTAGAATAGAGTGGAGAAGGGATCTCAGTCTATTTCCAGTAGAACAGATAACTAATGGGGTCACAGGCCAATATTTGGAGGACAGAGAGGTGATGAGTTCACAGGCAGGTGATTTCACTGGCAGTTTCTAGTAGAATAGAGTGGAGAAGGGATCTCAGTCTATTTCCAGTAGAACAGATAACTAATGGGGTCACAGGCCAATATTTGGAGGACAGAGAGGTGATGAGTTCACAGGCAGGTGATTTCACTGGCAGTTTCTAGTAGAATAGAGTGGAGAAGGGATCTCAGTCTATTTCCAGTAGAACAGATAACTAATGGGGTCACAGGCCAATATTTGGAGGACAGAGAGGTGATGCGTTCACAGGCAGGTGTTGATGAAAGTTAGTGGGGAGATGGTCCCAGGGTGGGGCAACAGGGCGTGAAAAGGTGAGACGGGGAACATGCAGGTTGAAGCCATTGCCAGGGGAACAGAATTGGAATTAATTCAAAAGTCATTGATGCAGGAACAGAGTTGCAATGAGTTCACAGGCCAATGCTCGTGGAACAGAGTGTAAACGGGTTCACATGCCATTGCTCGGGGGACACAGTGGGGATGAGCTCAAAGGTCATTGCTCGTGGAATAAAGTGGGGATGGGTTACAGGCCCTTCCTTCGTTAACAGAATGTTGATTAGATCACACACCGTTTCGAGTCAATCAGTGTAGAGAAGAAGTCATGGCAAGGGGAAAAGAACGTGAATGGTTTGCAGGCAGATGCTTGGACGGCAGCATCGATAGGATATGCAACCAATTCCGAGAAGAGCAGCATGGGGATTGGTGTGCAGGTATTTCTGGGAGGTGTCGACTCTCTGAAGAGCATCTCACCCAGACCTAGCAAGGGGCAACCCTCCTCCTTATGATGTCAAATAAACCTGTTGGAGTATAAAATGGCATCATGTGACTTCTGACTTTGTCCCTGCGTTACCAGTGGCTAATTCATCAAACTTACTTAATTCACTCCCTGGACACGAGAGAGCAATTTAACTTGGCCAATCAACATAACTCACAGACCAAACAGCAGTGCGAATTACTGAGCCAATCTTCCATCATCGTGAGCAAAACCTGTATCATTTTTAATAGCTTTATACCCTAGTAACTCAGCCTCATCAAAGCAAATCAACCGAAATTCAATGTATCAAAACACTACTCTGCTTTACAATCTGATTCGTGCTGCGGGAAATGTTTCTGCACTCATATTTGAATGCTTTTACGCTGATTCTTCCTCACGTTCCTGCTTCCAATAAACAATTCAATCCGGAACAAGTCTGTCAAGTGCTTTTCATTCCAACACAGTAACAAGGTGCAGTTTGCAGAGGTCACGTGTTAGCACTTTCACTGACACTCTGCCTCCCTGAGAGTTGCAGTCCTTCCCCACCTTGATTCAGGCAGCACTGTCCTTCCTGTGACACGCCCCATCGAGAATGGAAGCACAAGTATCAATACCCGCACTTGGGAATGGAGCGACAGTTTTTAAAATATTCCTGTGACATGCCCCATCGAGAATGGAAGCACAAGTATCAATACCCGCACTTGGGAAATGGAGCGACAGTTTTAAAATATTTGCTCTGTCCCCAGTGGAGAATTGAGACCTGTGACAGGCGGGGACACTAACCACTATACTAACGAGAACAAGAGTGTCAAAGGAGGCCCTTCAACCAACTGTGGCCACACTTGTCAAAAACAATGCCTAATGAACTGAATTCCATTTCACAATGCTTATCCACAGCCTAATATGTCTTGGCATCACAAGTTCACATCTGAATATTTGTTCAGGTTATAAGGTTTTCTGCCACTCTGAACAATGCAGACAACCTATTTCAAATTCCAACCCCCCGATGGCTGATAAAGGTTTTCCGCACATCTTCTCAAACCATTCTGCCTTCCTCCATAAATCTCGGGCCCCTGCTGATCGATCCCTCCATCAATGACAAACTCGTTCAGTCAACCCTGCCCATACCCTAACTCGATAATGTCTTGTCTACATCTCCTTTGCTCTGCGACAAACACTTCACTCTGTCCTGTCTTTCTTCCTAACTGAAACTCTTCAGTCCAAACAAAATCCCAATAAATATCTCCCACAATTCCTCCGTGTGATCACATCCCTGCTATAATGTAACTTGCAAAACTGCATACAACACTCTTGCTTGAGCCTAATGAGCATTTGTTTTAAAATTTCTGTATTAATATGAGGGCGATTCTGGCTAAGCAGAATTTATTACCCATTCCAAATTGCCCAGAGGGCAATTGAGACTCAACCATATTGCGTAACTGAAACTCTTCAGTCCAAACAAAATCCCAATAAATATCTCCCACAATTCCTCCGTGTGATCACATCCCTGCTATAATGTAACTTGCAAAACTGCATACAACACTCTTGCTTGAGCCTAATGAGCATTTGTTTTAAAATTTCTGTATTAATATGAGGGCGATTCTGGCTAAGCAGAATTTATTACCCATTCCAAATTGCCCAGAGGGCAATTGAGACTCAACCATATTGCGATGAGTCTGAAGTCACATGCAGTCCAGACCAAGTAAAGATAGCAAATTCCATCCCGAAATGACATCAGAGGAACAGATTTTGTTTCAACAATTGTCAATGGATATAAAGTAGTCATTAGATTCTTCATTGCAGATACTTATTGAATACAAATTTGACGATCATGGCATGGTGGTATTCAAGCCCGAGTACCCAGACTATTACGTCGGTCTCTGGAGTATCTGTCCTATGAAATTACCACAAGATTAACGCAGAAAGCCACTAAAGCTGATCATTTCCAAAAAAATGTACTTTCACCAAAACTGCCCTGGGTAT
>NW_025203287.1:0-1899 GCF_004010195.1 Chiloscyllium plagiosum
AAATGAAATTTCGAACCTTGCCACCCCAAAAGTAAAGGCTCAACACGCTTCAGTTGCGTCAATCGGCTGTCTCAGCAACATGTGCTGCTTATGGCTATAATATAATAAATGTTGGCAAGTATTCCCTTCCGGCCTTCTTTTGACCAGGAGCAGTCTCATCCTCGGAAATACACGCGCCTCTCTCCTGTCATTCCATCCCAATTTCCAACTGGATCTTCGTGGTTGCTTCACACAGTTTCTCTGATTCCGGGTCTGGAACTGGAATTAAGTGTGATTGCATGCAGCAGTTGCTCCTGCCTTGTGTGGGCAAAGTGATGGAGTAGTCGATGTTAAACTATAATGCTATTGAAGCATACATTTGAACAATATCCTGCACTATCCCATGGGTTTGGAGAGTTTCATTCATCCCATTCTCCAGTACTCTCATTCATGGAATCTCCACAGTCTCTCGGGACGCTAAAGTTAAAGGTTCGGCTCATTCTGCGTTCCCACATGTCTGTCGCTAAGTCCTGATATTGTACATTCTCCCTGACATATTTCAGCGTTTCATGTATCAGGATTTAAACCCAAAAGTTCTCAAAGATGTCTCTCCCTCGCAATCTCCCTAGCTCTCTTTTACGTCCCTCGTCCCATTTGACTGAGGCATTGCACAATCTAACATACACTTTCACGTTGATACCATCCAGTCTGTGCCGCTGCACTCACTGTTGCTGGGTGACCATGCCCCTATTTCTTCATTGGCACCTTCAAATCATTCGATCCGTTTGGATATCGTGGCTGTGAGATCAATTCTATTTTAGCAGCTTTTGCTGACATGGACCAGAGATTATTGGAGTGTGAGGCTCAATAAAAGGGTATTAGGGAATAATTGGGGAAAAGAGACTCTTTGGAAAAGATCCACCATGAGAGCTTTCTGCGATAGGCTAGTGGTATTATCGCTGGATTGTTAACAAGCAAAGCCAGGTAATATTCTGGAGGGACGGCTTCGATTCCCACCACACCACGACGATGGTAGTATGTGAATGCAATAAATGCCTAGAGTTAAGAATACGTTGTCTGAAAGACCCATCTGTTTCACTGACGTCCGTGAGGGAAGGAAACTACCGTCCTTATCTGGTCTGGCGTCCACGTGAATCCAAACCGGAAGGCAATAAATGCCGCAGGGCCACCCCTGATGCTGTTACAGAATGGAAAAATGGTCATTAGGCTCAGTGCTAGAATTGTCCAGGGATGTGATCGCACTGGGAACGTTTCAGGAGAGATTCTCTCCAATAGTGTCTCGGCTTAAGAGTTTCAGTCATGAAGGAAGACAGGACAAATTGGATTCGTTTGTCACCGTGCAGAGAAGTTTGTGCGGGGTTTAGATAAGGTAGACTGGTGAAGTGTTTCCCATCAATGGAAAGAAATGTTTAAGTTGATGTGTGGAAAAGCGGTATAGGCCGGCGGGTGTTCAAGTCTGTAAGTTTCAGAGAGGCAGTAACCCTTATAACCTGAAGGGATATTCAGATGTGAATATGTTCTACCAATACCTGTAAGGCTATGGGCTTAACCATTCGGGTCATGAAGCAATTGTTTTTGACAAATGCAACCACAACGGGCTGAAGTGTCTCCTTTGAAACTGTTGCCCTCGGTAGTATAGTGGTTAGTGTCGCTGTATGTTATGCGGGAGTTAGAAGCTCAATTCCTCGCTGGGGCACTGTAAATGTTTTAAAACTGTCGCTCCGTTTCCAGCTGCGGGTTATTAATGCCTGTCCTTCCATTCTCCATGGGGCATGTCACAGGAAGGACACTGCTGTCTGAATCAGCGTGGGGAAGCACTGCAGCTCCCAGCGAGACAGAGTGTCAGTGAAAGTACAAACTCGTGACTTCCGCAACCTGCACCTTGTTCTGTATTGGAAT
>NW_025203287.1:1974-3921 GCF_004010195.1 Chiloscyllium plagiosum
AAGACTTGAAATGTTAGAACACACCAGGCGATGAGTCACGTCTGGAAACTGTGTTTACAAGCCAGATGTTTGATAACTGATAATGATGCAGTAGGCTGAAGGGCCATTCTCCATGCTTTTAAAAACTCAATAACTGTCATTTTTCAACTGATCAAAATAGGCAAAAACAAAGTCACCAAGAAAAGTTCCAAGCATTGCATATGGCTTCCTTGGTGCGAAAGTGCTGAAATTCAGCTGTCTCACTGCTATTTCCGAATGTTGATTTCCAGTCAGGGAAAAATATTTGCTGTTCCTTATGAAACTCGTAAATTGAACATGAGTTCCTGACATTACAAAACAGCAAAGGTAGCAGTTCTGTCAGAGTCAGTGAGAATTTCATTTCGGAGATAAAATCAAATGGGAAGAAATGCTGAAATCAGTTGCCTTTGCCTGCTCAGACTCAGTACTACAAAATGATCCTTATTGAAACATTTCGGTATTTTTAAGGATTTAATAAGTTGGATGCAGAAACTTTGGTTCTGTGACCAGAGTGCCTCGTATCAAATGACTTGGAGATGCCGGTTTTGGACTGGGGTATGCAAATTTAAAAATCACACAAAACCAGGTTATAGTCCAACAGGCTTAATTGGAAGTACTAGCTTTCGGACCACTGCTCATTCATCAGGTGGTTGTGGTGTACACAGTTGTAAGTCACAGAATTTATAGCACAAGTTTACAGTGTGATGTAATTGAAATTGTACATTGAAAAATACCTTGACTGTTTTCAAAGTCTCCGATCTGTTAGAATGACCATGTTAGCTTCACTTCTTCATATATAAAGTGCAAAACTTTTTTATTTTAAAGTTTCATTCTCAGGAGAAATTTAACAACTGGTGTCCGCCCCCCCCGTGCTACTGTCTGTTCCATAATGTTTAGACTGATTCTAATTTATAAAAATGAGTTGCCAGAGACTTACATGGATTCATGCAGTTTTAGAGCAAAGTACAATGTAATTCTGCAAGTACAAATTCACCCTAAAAAGGTATGTGTGTGTGTGTGTGTGTGTGTGTGTGTGTGTGTGTGTGTGTGCGTGTGTAGGAGGGACTCTGTAGATAGGGCAATGGGATCACCTGTACTGTTACATGAACTCAATGACCATGCGTACCGAATTTAGCTATCAGCCTCTGCGTGGGTACTTTTAGCTGCTGCCTATTCCGAAGCCCGCCCTGGAGGATTGACATCCGAAGGTCCGAGGTCGAATGTCCTGGACCACTGAAGTGCTCTCCAACTGGGAAGGAGCACACCTGTCTGTTGATTGATGTGCAGTGCCCATTCCGTTGTTGTAGCCTCTGCTCGGCTTCACCAATGTACCATGTCTTAAAGCATCCTTGCCTGCAGTGTATTGGTTTTTTTTAAATTAGACTCAGTCTAAACATTATGGCATGGATGCAGCACACAGGGACTAACACCTTCAACATACTAACTGTGCTGACACTAATTGGTAAAGTCCACCTGAGAATGTCACTGTTAAAAGAAAGTTTTTCGATTTGCATAAGAAAGAAATTGACCTAACATAGTCATTCTAACAGATGGAAGACTTAACAAGCAATCAAGGTATTTTTCCAATGAATAATTTCAGTGACATTACAATTTAAACTTTCGCTATATTTCTGTATGTTACCACTGTGTACTCCATAGCCACCTGATGAAGGAGCAGCTCTCCAAACGCTATTGCTTCCATTAAACCTGTTGGACAATGACATGGTGTTGTGCGATTTTTAACTTTGTATTAGAATGCGGATCCTGTATGTTACCACTGTGTACTCCATAGCCACCTGATGAAGGAGCAGCTCTCCAAACGCTATTGCTTCCATTAAACCTGTTGGACAATGACATGGTGTTGTGCGATTTTTAACTTTGTATTAGAATGCGGATCTCACAATTAAAATAGAGACGAAGAAGCATTTA
>NW_025203287.1:6177-8371 GCF_004010195.1 Chiloscyllium plagiosum
TCGGCGAACAGAACCACAACAACGAGCACCCGAGCTACAAATCTTCTCACAAACTTTGAGGGTTGTCTCTACTACCGTTCTTGACAAGGGAACCACATTTGCTATCCTCCAGTCCTCAGGCACTATTGGCTGTAGACATGGTGATTTCTAGATCAATGGCACAGGCTTGGCAATCTCTTCCTTTGCATCCCAGAGGATCCTAGGATAGATTCCATCCGGCCCAGAGGGCTTGTCTATTTTCAAACTCTCCAGTATTTCTAATACCTCTTCCTTGTGAACCTCAATCTCTTCGAGTCTAGATGCAAGTATCTCAGTATCTTCCTCGCAAACATTTTCATTTTCTATAGCGAACACTGTCGAAAATTATTTATTTAGTGTTTCCCTTGTCTCCTCTGATTCCACACACAACTTCCCACTATTAATCTTGATTGGCCCTAATTTAACTCTCGTCATTCTTTTATTCCCGACATACCTATGGAAAGCCTTAGGGTTAATCCTGATCCTATCCGCCAACAACTTCTAATGTCTCCTCCTGGCTCTAATGTCTCCTCCTGGCTCTTCAGAGCTCTCTTATTAGGTCATGCAGGGAAACGATTCTGTCTGCTGCACAGGACCATTCTGCTTCGAAATATCAGGCAACATTTCATAATGATTACTGCAAACGTTAACCTTTAACAAGCCATGACAGTGAAAGCATTGAATCCTCATCACTATACTACCAGGGAAGATTTCTGTTAACATCACCCTGGACACCATGAGATTCGCCATTCTATGCTCCCATCCTTCTGTGCGTGATCCCCTCGGCCCTATTCCGGTCTTGTTGGTTGGTTTACAATACTGAGGCTATCCAATCATCTTTGCATTTCAGTTTCTAAAGGATGAGACCTTCTCTCTGAGCTGGCAATGTGCTTGCTCAGTGGTGATAACACTGTCCTTATAAACTAGAAAAGTGCTTGAAATAGGCCATTCCTGTTTTTCATTCCAAAATCTTGAGGCAAACCGTTCGGCAGGACAGGAAATAGCGGGCGTGAGCAGTGATCAGGTTTGGCAGCAAGAACGAGGTGAGGCAGTACAAACTACAGAGTAATGGGGAAACAATGGGCAAGGAGCACTGGGACGGGACGGCTGAATGCTTCCTTTCTTTGCTGTAAACAGACACTGGTGTTGAACATTGAAATGGGACAACATCAGACAAGTCTGTGAAATCTTACTTTCTGCTTGTTTTCTGCCGAGGCCTATGTCACACTTGGGGAAATGTGTCTGCGTGCTTCAGTCTATGGGTAAAAATGGGGTTCAGTTCCCATCTCAAACTTTAATCCCATTTATTGTGTTTTACAAGATTAAAACGTCCCAGAGAAATTAGCATTCAGGTGATACGTCAGAGCTTACAATGTTACAGACCAAGTGCTGGGAAATGAGATGAAAAGACCCATTTCTGTGCTGTAAACACTCGATGATTCAATCATTTTGAGGGGAAATATATCTGCAGTGACATAATTCCAAAAACTGTGTTATGAAGAAACGGTGCAACGGCTTCTGCCCTCATCCCTGGTGGTCTAGTGGTTAGTATTCAGCGCTTTAACTGAGTGGCCTGGGTTTCATTACCGTTCAAGAAATCAGGACTTCTTGTTCCTGATGCAGAGAGCGCAGATCTACCAGGAATCTGTTTCATGCCTTAGATCAGTCAATACCCCAGCTCATCAAAGAAGGGAAAAGTGCATTCCATCTCTCTGAACAGTCGGACAGTTAATCCTTCATTCTCATTTGATTCCACTTCCCAAAGAGTTTCAAAACATTGTCAAAACTGAGTCTCAGCTATTTATTTTCTGTGCTTTTCATACACAGGAGCTGTAGCGATTGAGTGCATTAGTTTCTGAAAACGAAACGTACCTATGTGCAATGTATTGGGCTATTCGAGGATTGCCTTCTCTGACAACGGTGGGACATGACTGATGTTGTCTATGATATGGAAGTGCCAGTGTTTGAGTTGAGTTAACAAAGTTAAAATTACACAATATCAGGGCATAGTCCACCAGGTTTATTTGGAAACACTAGCTTTCAGAGAGCCGCTCCTTCTTCAGGTGTGTTTTGTTCTGCAGAAACGTAGTGTGTGTGTCAATATGCGCGATCTTTTGGAAGATCATCTGGACTTTACCGACCGTTCGTGGTGTCGATGGTACCTATGACTTGGAGG
>NW_025203288.1:0-8371 GCF_004010195.1 Chiloscyllium plagiosum
GGCTTATGCCCGAAACGTTGATTCTCATGTTCCTTGAATGCTTCCTGACCTGCTGCGCTTTTCCAGCAACACATTTTCAGCTACACACTCCCAGATCCATATCAGAGACCCCCAACTCTAGCAGCCAGGTCACACAGATCAAAGCCCAGACACTGCCCTTTGTTCCCTTGACCCTCCACTTCCCTCAGGCCACTCCATCCCCTCCATCACCCTCCGCCCTACCTCCCAGCTCCCAATTCACTGCATTACCCTCTGCTCCCCTATAGTGCCCCTGCACTGTCCTCAGCTCATTGCCTCTACAGGCACAATGCGCCTTTATTTAAACCAGGGTATGGAGATGGTCGCCTTTTGCATTCAAATTAATCCTGACTTCCATTTACTCTTGTGCGGGGTGGGGGAGGGTGGAATGAATGAACTGGGTATAGCATAGCAAGGGAAGTTGTTCCAAAGGGATCAAGCCCACGAGAGACCCTTTGCCTTTAACCAAAGAGAGCAAATAAACCTGAAGTGACTTTAATTCAAATGCTAGATCGTCTCTCAGCTTGGTGTTCATTTTTACTAACTGCATCTTCGTGAAAAGCCTTGTGTTGATTTTCTGTGAAAAAAGACACCAAATAAATGCAGGTTCTTGATGAGATGATAAAGACTTCTAACCGCCCTCTAACTAGGAAAGCTGTTCATGGTAATAAAACTAAGGCCACAGCCTGGTGAGTGATAGCAACAAGAGCATAGCTGAATGCCACTCTTGAGGCAGTGTGTAGGGACTTGTGCTGTGATTTAACCCCATGCAGTACCTGTCCTGGAAGTACTTGCTGAGAAAGAGTGAGAACACTTTCCTCCCTATCTCTGGGAGTGTGTGAAAGATAGTGTAAAAGGAATTTCATTGTGTACCTAATCTGCGCTATACCTGCTGGGTAAAAGCAACACAAGACAACGTATATAAACTGAATCGCAGGAGCAGAGCAGGTGGGATCTTAGTTTAATACCTAATGTGAAAGGTGGTACCTTAACCAGCACCACACATGCTCCCCAAACTGTATTGAATTGTCGTCTGGATTATGAGCCATTTATATGACTGTTTTACACTCCTGTCCACAGCGGTACAGTATCAGAGACTAACTGAAGAGCCATGTGATGAAGATCAGTGACCTCTGGGTAGGCCATGGGGCAGATGTTAGTAAATTGCAATGATTTGCAATACTGGCTGACCGGCAATTCCCATGGCTTACATTGTGCTTTGCTGACATCTAGTGGTCAGAAACTGCATCACAATAGTTCACCCGAATATGTTGGCCATTGTCAGGCTGTAGAGATTTCATTCCCCTGGTAAAATGTGCCAATGTCAATGAGCTGTGCACATGCTCAGTCTAATTTTCTCCCTGGGCCTTTGCCCACTTTCACCTTTGTTGTCAGGCATAGCAACCTCTGACAATATAACCAACTGTGAATGAAATCCAACAACAAAAAAGAACATAGAATAATAGTGCAGAACAGACCCTTTGGCCTTCAATGTTGCGCCGACCTGTGAACTATTCTAAGCCCATCCCCCTACACTATTCCATCATCATCCATGTGCTTATCCAAGGATTGTTTAAATCTCCCTAATGTGGCTGAGTTAAGGCATTCCACACCCTTACCACTCTCTGAGTAAAGAACCTGCCTCTGACATCTGTCTTAAATCTATCACCCCTCAATTTATAGCTATAAAACATAGAAACTTGAAAGGATTCAGAAAAGATTTACAAGGATGTTGCTAGTGTTGGAAGATTTGAACTCTAGGGAGAGGCTGAACAGGCTGGGGCTGTTTTCCCTGGAGCTGAGGGGTGACCTTATAGAGGTTTATAAAATCATGAGGGACATGGATAGGATAAATAGACAAAGTCTTTTCCCTGGGGTTGGGGAGTCCAGAACTAGAGGGCATAGTTTTAGGGTGAAAGGGGAAAGATATAAAAAAGACCTAAGGGGCAACTTTTTCACGCAGAGTGTGTGTGGAATGAGCTGCCAGATGATGTGATGGAGGCTGGTACATTTGCAACATTTAAGAGGCATTAGGGTGGGTATATGAATAGGAAGGGTTTGGAGGGATATGGGCCAAGTGCTGTCAAATGGGACTAGATTATGTTAGGATATCGGGTCGGCATGGACAAGTTGGACTAAAGGCTCTGTTTCCATGCTGTACATCTCTATGACTTGTGTTTACACAGTGCCTTTTAGATTCTCATGATATTCCAGTTAAATACTTTTGAAGTGTGGTCAATTTTGTAAAGTAGGAATAAAAACTGCCAACATGTGCATAGCAAGATCCCACAAACTGCAACCTTTCCTCTAAGCTGTTCTGGAAGAGTCTGAGCACAATTCCATTCCGAGCATTGACCTCTGGTTTCAGAAGTCACTGCCATTCATGGACCTTGGAGGTCTATGCAGTAGAAAACAGAATGTGACGGAGCATAGACAAACAGGTCTGTAAAAATGACCAGATGTTCTATCTTTCTGGTTCTGGTTCAGGAATAAATATTGGCCAGTCACCTATTATACTCCTCTGTTTTTCTCTGGAATTGTCCCATAGGATCTTTTGTATTCACCTAACAAGGCAGGTAGGGCTCAGGTTTAATGTCTCAATCAAAACTCATTGCATTTGATAGCATTCTGTCAGTACTGCACTGGGTGCATGGAGCAGGACAGGAACACTAAGCTTCATTCAAATCTGCTGCAATGCAGGTATCTTATGCCATGTTCTATGCGGATCAATAGTTTAATTCATGATTCTGTGGAGCCGTACAGGAAATCCTTAACCCTCTCTAGTTTCAGAATTCCTATTTTTCTTCACAATTACAGGCATGTGGAACAAGATCACAGAAATATGGGACTTTGAAACTTGTCAGAAGTCACATGACACCAGGTTATAGTCCAACAGGTTTATTTGAAATCACAAGCTTTTGGAGCGCTGCTCCTTCATCAGCTGAAGTGACCAAGGAGCACCTGATGAAGGATCAGCGCTCCGAAAGCTTGCGATTTCAAATAAACCTGTTGGACTAAAACCTGGTGTCGTGTGACTTCTAACTTTACCTACCCCAGTCCAATTTGGCACCTCCACATAGAGTCATAGAGACATAGAGATGTACAGCATGGAAACTTTGAAACTTTTGACATCTGTGAGCAAATGTTGTTATTTGACTGTTTATTTCAGATTTAAAGGAATAAATAAGATTTTGGGATAATTTTCTTGGAAGATGGCTGGTTTCTGTATTTTTTACTTTCTCTTTATTTTTTATTGTGATTTAAAATGGTAAAATGACCTTTTAAAAACAGAAAAAAGAATTGCTACATTCTTGAAAGCAACTTACTGGAACTCACTGTGAGTTGTGTTTACACTGCTGCTTTTTGTGGCATGGGGAAAGAAAAACACAAAGGTAGAAATTAGGAGCAGGAGTAAGCCATTTGGCAATTCAAGCCTGCTCCACTATTCAATATGATCATGGCTGATCATCCAACTCAGTCCCCTGTTCCTGCATTCTCCCCGTACCCTTTGATCTCTGAAGCCCTAAGAATTATATCTAACTCCTTTTTGAAAACATTTAATATTTTAGCCTCAACTATTTTCTGTAGCAGAAGTTTCCACAGACTCACCACTCTCTGGGTGAAAGAAATTCTCATCTCAGAGTCCTAAATGGTCAACCTCATATGCTTAAACTTTGACCCCTGGTGCTGGACTCTCCTGTCATGGGGAACATTGGAACACCCTTCCTGTCAACCAAACTCATTCTTCCAGTGAGTATGGTCCTAAATGATTCAGTCTCTCTCCTGCCATTCCAGGAATCAGTGTGGTAAACCTTCGCTGCTTTCCCTGTGAAGCAAGACCATCCTTCCTCAGATCAGGGGACCAAACTACACACAGTACTCCAGGCCTTGTACAATTGCAGCAAGAAATCCTTGCTATGAAGGCCAATATGCCTTTCTCACAGACCTGCTGCATCTGCTGTACTGGTGTACAAGGCCACCTCTCCCTTTCCCAATGCAATGTCTTTCAGATCATAATCTACCTTCCTGTTCTTGCAATCAAAGTAGATAACCGTACATTTATTCACTTTATATTTTATCTGCCATGTATTTACTCAATCATTCAATTTTTTCCAAATTACACTGAAGGATGTCTGCATTCTCCTTATAGTTTACCTTCCCGGCTTTGTATTGTCTGCAAACTTGGAAGTATTAAATTTAGTTCCATAATCTAAACCATTACCATATATTGTGAAAAGCTAGGGTCCAAGCACTGATCACTGTGGTATCCAACTAGTCATTGGCTGTGACTCAGAAAAAGCCCAATTTATTCCTACTCCTGTCTGCTAATCAATTCTCTGTCCATGTCAGTACACTACCCCCAATCCCATGCATTTTAATTTTACATATTAATCTCTTAGGTGGAGACCTTGTCAAAAACCTTCACCAAATAGGTTTAGGCTGAGAAGGGAAAGATATAAAAGAGATGTAAAGTGCAACATTTTCACGCAGAGGGTGGTATGTGTATGGAATGAGCTGCCAGAGGAAGTGGAGGCTGGTACAATTGCAATATTTAAAAGGCATCTGGATGGGTATATGAATAGGAAAGGTTTGGAGGGATATGGGCCAGGTGCTGGCAAGTGGGACTAGATTAGGTTGGGATATCTGTCCGGCATGGACAAGTTGGACCAAGGGGTCTGTTTCTGTGCTGTACATGTCTATGATTCCATGACTCTAATATAAGTAAACCACATCCACTGACTTCCCCTTATTAACTCTATTAGTTACATCCTTGAAAATTCCAGTAGATTTGTCAAACATGATTTCCCTTTCAAAATAAAAATCCAGAAAGGAGATGGAAGAACAGAAGGTCTAGGAAAGCAACAGGAATATTTCATCCAATTCTGTATGCCAGTACGTTTCCATGATATTTTATCTCCACCCATAACACCAATTTTATTTTTGTTTGCCTGTGTCAATCTGTATGCACGTTTGGTGTATTAAAAGAGCATTAGAGAATTTCAACAGGTAGAGTTACATACTGATAATTCAGAGTTTTGTTGTGGTTAATATGTATTTATTTGTAATTAATTGTAAAGTATGGGAATCTGGTCAATATTTTCTATTAAGCTGAATCCATCAGGCAGGCAAATTGGTGATTTTGCATACTTTTATTAAATCTTTAGCTTTTGTGATGACCAAGGGAGTAGTGGGTCTTGACTATCAATAAAAGCTGCAGGAAATTTGAAAATGATTACAATCATTTTCCTGGGATTCAGTTGGGGCTCCTTCACCATAGCTATTGAGGATGAGCTGTCTCGTGATCTGTTGAAAATCTCACCTCCTTTTCCTCCTTTTGTTGCATTCACCCTCACTGCTTTCAGTTCAAGACTAGGATATGAGACCTTTCAGAACTATGTCAACGATGTAAGATCCACAGGGGCAATATAAAATTTCATTGAGCCAAGTATTAGGGCAAGAGCTCGATCAATGAGTCACTTCCAAGAACAGTCAAAGGAGGAGGAGAAGTCGAAAAGCTCAGGGGTAGCTCCGGAGCTTTGGGTTTAGGTAGCTGAAAGTGTGGCCATGAATTGTGAAGCAATTAAAATTAGATTGGTGAAAAAAACTTCAACTTGGGAATTGCAAATGGTTGGAGGGTTGTAGATGAGGTGACATGGTGTCGTTGACACAAAAGAGATCTCCAAAAGCATTAATAATCACTATTTACACCTGTCCGTATATGTGGATCTGAGAATCTTGGAGGACAGTCACAAGTAACATCTGGCAGCATTGGCCTGCTACTAACTGCCAGCAAGTCTTCTCCAGTATCTCAGAGCAGGGCATTCCCATTGGAATTCTCACCAGTAGCGGCTGGAAAAATTAAGGTAGTTGCTGTAAAAGATCGTAAGTGCTTAAACCGGCTAAAGTATTGTACTGATTGGGCCACATTTTGAATCATCTTCTCCCAGTGTGAGTTCCTTGGAACGATATCTAGGACAACCCAATTCCAAGGTAGACACTCCAGCTCACAAACAAGGCCTGCTTGAGGCAGAACCTTCCAAAGCTGCTGGTTACTGGCTCCTTGGCAACAATATGAAAGCTCAAAGTAGACTGAGGTTTGGACTGGTGGAGCTTGTTTGTAACTTCATCACCTTACTCCCAGATTTAATTCTCTCCAGGAACAGAGCTCTGTATAAGTGCAGGTAGTCTGACACTTTGCAACATCGTGTAGTAATACAATTAGACCAATATGTGGCGCTGTTGGGCTATTTGTCATTCCCTGCATTTTTTGAAGCGGAGGGACAAGCAATTGAACCCAATCAGTCTTTACTGCTGCTTATATTCCACACGATCCGCCTACTACTTCATCTAACCCTATCAACATATCTTTCTATTCCGTTCTCCCTCTTCAGCTTCACTTAATTGAAGTTCTATGCTACTTGCCTCCATTCACTCCCAGTGGTAACCAGTAAAGAAGCTGCTCTTTTTTGAATTTGGTGTCTTAATTTTATGGTTCTTGGTTTGGATTCTATGACAAGCGGATTCTATATCTACCCCATCAAACTCTTTCATATTAGAGTCATAGAGATGTACAGCACAGAAACAGACACTTTGGACCAATTTGTTCATGCCAACCAGATATCCTAAATTAATCTTGACCCATTTGCTAGCACTCGGCCCATATCCCTTTAAACCCCTCCTATTCATATACCCATGCCTTTTAAATGTTAATATTAAAGATCACCCCTCAGTCTTTCTTCTTTCTGGAAAAAAGAACCACAAGCTTAATGATCACGCTGGTCCAATAAAATGATTTAAATTGGCCAAGCTGAAGGCGACTTTGTTATGATCAATGTTCATTCTCATAGCACTGGTTCACGCGTGTGTGTCTGTGTGTGTGTAGTCTCCACATCCAACGCATTATCCTCAGATACTTTCACCAAATCCAAATAGACCCCGCCATCCCCTCCCCACCCCCTCAGCCTTCTGCAAGGACCATTCTCTCTGACAGTCCTTGGTTCATGCCACCCCCAACACCAAACCCCCAGGTACCTTCCCCTGCAACCAGAAAAGATGCAAAATTTGCCAGTACACCACACCCCTCACCTCCATCCAGGGCCCCAAACAGTCCTTCCGGGCGAGACAGAGGTTCACCTGCCTCTCTTGCAACCTAGTTTACTGCATCAGGTGCCCCCGATGTACTCTTCTCTACATCGGGGAGATGGAACGTAAACTTAGGGAATGGTTTGCTGAGCATCTCAGCTGGGTCCGCAGAGGCTGACCGGACCGCCCAGTCACCACCCATTTCAAGTCCCCTTCCCACTCCCTTTCCAACATGGCCATCCTTGGCCTCCTCCATTGCCAAAAAAACCACAGCGCCTATTGGACGAACACCACCTTATCATCCGCCTGGGCACCCTCCACCTGGACGACTCGACATTGAGTTATCTAATTTCAAATATCCTCCCTGCCACCACCTGGATCCATTCCTCCCATTGACCAATCAGGTCGTACTGTCTTCCTGCCTTCATCTATCCCCACTTCACCAACCTGTCCCCGTCTCCCCCTTTATCTGCAGCTGCCCCCACACGCACCCCCAGTCCTCAGGAAGGGTTACACACGAAAAGTTGACTTCTTCGCCTGCTGATGCTGCCTGTCTGCTTTGGATTCCGGCACCTGCAGTTATTTTGTCTGTAAGGGAAAAAGGAGCATTCATTTCACATTATTGCTGTCCCCTCTCTCCCGGAGACTAGGTGTGCCACTGGGGAGTTGCACTGGATGCCTGAGTTCAGCTGATGTCATGGTGCAGCCCATTCACAAACAGCCAGATCAGACCAGAAACATCCACAGCTCAGAAACAGCCCATTCACGGCAACAAATCAATGCGGATGTTTATGCCCGTTTTAGATTTCGCATAATAATAAAGCAAGAGTTTTCTTGAGAACACAAAGGCGGAGGGGACATTTGATGGCGATGTTCCAGTCATGAAGGGTTTTGATCACATGAAATAGCAGAGATCTTGTCAGAGGCAGAGAGGTCAGTAATCACAGGGTACAGACTGAAAGGAATTGGCAAAAGAACCAGAGTCCAGGGGAGCGATGTTGTTCTTACACAGGGGTTGGAATTTGGAATGCTCAGCCTGAAAGGTGGTGGGTGGAGTTTCAGTTGTAACAATCAAAAAGGAATTGGAGAAACATCCAAGTGACTCCCTAATCAGCGATTTCACCCCAGTCATTGACACCCCCTTACTGCTGTGCCCACTGACCCTTCTCACTGGTTCCCCACACTGACATTCCAACAGACCCCTTCCACACTGACACCGCATTGTGATCCTCCACACTATTATAACCCTTTACTGAGCGTCCACCCCCCC
>NW_025203289.1:0-345 GCF_004010195.1 Chiloscyllium plagiosum
ATGTGGGGTTCCCCAGTTCACACTGTTGGCAAGAGCCCTGACAGGAATATTCATCAGGGCAGGGGCGTCTGGGATGCAGCAGCTGACGGTAATCTTAACTGATAGGACGAAGTGGATCTTTACATTCGACCCATAGCCGTTCAGTAACAACGACGACTATAAATTCGATAATTACGATTTATGCAGGGATTCATGCCACGCCGGTGACTGGCACTCAGTAGTAACCACCACGGCAAAAGAGGCACCTGACATGAGAAATAGATATTCTATGAGCAAAGTAAGACTCAGAAGAGCAATGAGGGAGTCTCGTGGTGTGGAATAGATAGATCCTTCTCCGACATCAGT
>NW_025203289.1:373-2841 GCF_004010195.1 Chiloscyllium plagiosum
GATGCAGTGCAGAATGTACGACAGACGATAGGAGCAGTGGGGCATGGCAACCAATCAAACCAGATCATTGAGCTAACCCCAAGCCGGGCAAAGGTCATTAATGACAAACCCGAACCCGAAGGGAGACGGCCGTGGCGAGAGAGCGAATTTAAAGCAGGAGGGGAATTTGCCTGCTGGAGTTAAATGGCGTAACTGCGACGCCAGTCGGTTGGGAGCTGCGAAGGGCCATTGCTAGATGTGAAGGGAACAGAGCATGTGCTTTGGTCATAAGACAAAACGAGAGATCAGACATTGGCTACACTTGTTGGATATGTTTGCACACAGCCCAAAGGTAGTCTGCCCAGCAAATTACTGAGAGCCTGGCGAGAAATGCCAGCTGTCTGCCTCCATGGGAGGCGACTAGCCTGACCTTGATAGTAGGGGGCAATTTGGGCAAATCTCGTGTCACCAACTGAACTCCAGGCTAACTACAGCCCCAAGCCTGACACGCTACCGACCACAGCATTCCAGATAGTGGATTGCAGGGGAGAAACGTGTATTTGCACCAATCGGGGGAGACTACCTTTGGGTATGTCCCAGTGTACCTTGATGCTGGACTTGAACAATGACTCTTGGAGAGCAACAAACGCAAATGATACACTCAGTCTGTTCTTTCCTGGGTGAGCTACGTTAAGAGAGTGGTGTCAGTCTGCTCCTCCATGGGCGTGTTACTTTCTCAAAGTCGTGACAGTCTGCTCTTCTCTGTCTGAGTTTAACAGCAAGTGTGGTTTCATTACTGTCTTCGATTCACGTAGACAGAATGGAATAAGTCTTCTCTTCTCTGACTGAGTTACTTTGACAGAGTGGAGTCAGGTTCGAATCCCTGCTTGTGTTTCATCTACAGAATCAGACCAGCCTGCTCTTTCCTGGATGAGTGACAGAGACAAAATGGGTACAGCCTGCACTTCTCTGAGTGAGTTGCGTTGACAGAGTGGCATCAGTCTGCTCTTTCTTGGGTAAATTATACTGACTGAGTCGTGTCAGTCTGCCATTTGCTGGGTGAGTTACATATAAAGTGTTGGGTCAGTCTGCTATTCGCTGGTTGAGTTACATTAACAGAGTGCGGTCAGGCCATAATTACCTCGTTGAGTTACATTGATCGTGTGATGTCAGACTTCTGTCCCCTGGTTGAGTTACATTGACAGAGTGGGGTCCATCTGCTCTTCCCTGGGTGAGTTACATTAGCAGTTTGGGGTCGGTCTGCTTTCCGCAATCCAGGAACTCCATCTCCAGCGGTTTCTTGTCAGTACCTCCATATTAAGAATTTGAGGAGTTAACAAAAGTAACTCGTCCCCCACATCTTTGGGATAATTAGGGATGGACAGTGAATCTTATCTCATTGAAAGACAACTGTGTCCCAGAAATGCATTTCTAATAATTGCACGTTCTAATTCGACACTGCAAGCGGTTGGGAATAACTTGACGAGAGGTGCAGGGTAGAATAACTAAAGTCAAATGCATTGATGCCGAGGAGACATGACGCAAGATGTGAGTGTGGAGCTGATGGTGCAAAGCTCAGTGTCAGTGCTATTGGTTCAGCATTTGTTGCTCACTGTTCGCAATGACTCACACACCACTGCTGTCAATTCACAACAATGAGCCTGTTCATTTTGGTTTGAAAATCCCTGCGTGTGTATTAACGTGGTTAATGGGACGCGAGAGGAGATGAACACATCCTCTTTATTCTGTCAGTTTAAGCAGATGAAAATATCTGTTGGATGCCAATGCAAGAGGATGCTATCTTTTTCTGTGCCTTTTCAGTGGGGCATGCTCAGCATTATCCAGAGAATGTGAGACTACTTCGACCGACGCCAGCCAGGAGTCAGAAAGCCTGTCAGGCGTTTCAAGAGCAGAAATGGGAAATCAAGCAGAGTTTGATTGCCATTCATACTGAGCAACGCTAATACAGAAAACGCGTTTTCGAATTCCTGTGATCAAGTGGTTCAGGCATTGCACATATGGACGACAAATCTGGCTTTTAAATTGGCGCCGTGGATTAGCTGGTGAAAGCACCTCCCATCACACTGATGCCTGCTCATTGTATTGAAAGCTCGTTATTTCTCGCAAATATTATGTTGCTGATCGAGACACTGAGTGTCCTGTTTGAATTGCTGTATATTCTGATTTCGCGTTCCAGCTTCATTTTCCAGGTTTAAATCCAGTAGTGTATGTTGCTCTTTTTAACTACTATTTTAACCTGGAGATTCTTCTCGCAGTTCCACAAGCACTTCTGCTTCTCATTATCTTCTTCTCATTCCTTCATTCCCAGTTTTTTGGAAATTAATTGGTGAGGCAGGAGACACTGCAGCATTCCCGGGGAATGTTGTGGTAATGGCACTGACACCACGACATGATCACCCTCATTCTCTGCTGTCACCATTCATGGGTTGTACACCAACAGTAAATGCATCCTTGTTCTTCTTCAACTA
>NW_025203289.1:5139-7063 GCF_004010195.1 Chiloscyllium plagiosum
CAATTACCCCTCCAAGGTTCTCGCGTTTCCCAGTTGAAAATATTTCGCTGTTCCTTCAATGTCACGACGTCTAAACCCTTGCCTCATGGCATTATGCCTGTACCCCGCAACTGAGGACATCCAGGGTTATGCGGAGTAACTCATAATCTCAATCTCTCGAGTAATTAGGGATTGACGGTGCATCCCATCACATTGAGCAATGACTTTATCCCAGTAATACGTTTCCTAAAGCTGCAGTTTCTAAGGGAACACTTGCAAGCTGTTGGGAATAAGTTGAGAAGTGGAACGGACGAGAGGAAAATGTGAAAGGCAATGATGACTGGGAGGCATGAGACAGCAAGTGAGTTAGGAGCTGGTGTTGCAACGTTCAATGTCAGTGTCAGTATTTCGTGACCACTATTCACTCTGACTCACACACTACTCCTTAACAATTCACCGCAATGAGCCCATTCCTCTTCGTGTGAGTTTACCTTTGCGGATATTAACGCGGTTTAAGGTGCCCAAGAGGATGGATGGATCCGCGTTATCTTGTCAGTTTAAACAGTCTAAGTAATCAGTTTACAACAAAAGCAATAAGAGATTGCCTCTTCCTGTGCATTTTCAGTGGAGAATCTCCAGCTTTGAACTCTTCTACATAACCAGAGGCTGTTTTAAATTTACACCGAGTAACTGTGAAACACACAAAAAATGAGTCCGAGTTCCTGTGTTCGAATAGTCAAGTCAATGCATGCATAGTTTTGAATCGTTGAGCTTGGGCAGTCCTTCAGCCTTAGTTAGTGAAAGTTCCTGTGAAAAAACAGCCGAATATGGGAACAAATCCTGACATCTCAATGTTTATAGGTCTTTCATGAAAAACAGAGTTCCCGACTTCACCTGTGGGAATTCAAGTCAATGACTGGATCGAGGTTATAGTTTAAAGACAGTTCCTTCGACATCTCTGCCACGCTGCCACACAAACCCCCGCAACGACGTTTTTCATGATTTGTGTTTCAGCATCGCCTTACTTCAGGCACTTACCCACACACACTTTCAATGGCGAACTTGGCGTAAGTTTGATAAGATTTTTGAGGATGTTGCAAGGCATGCAGTGTTTGGACTGCAGCGTAAAGCTGAACAGGATGTGAAACTTTTCCCTGGAGCTTGAGGGCTGAGGGATTGGCTTACAGAGGTTTATATCAATATGAAGGAGACGGTAGAGTAATTGGTCAATGAACATTTCTTCCCAAGACAGGCAAGTTCAAAACAAGGGAACACTGCTTTAAGGGGAGAATGGTAAAATTTAAAAAGGGATCTGAAGTACATTGTGTTTTTCACACAGAAAGACTTGCGTGTTTGGAATGAGTTGTCAGATTTAGTGGTGGAGTCTGGTATACTCTCAACATTTCAAAGGCATATTGATCTGTATACAGATAAGAAAGTTGAAAAAGAATAAACTTGAAAATTTGACAAATACAGCGGTTGTTTACGGGCTCAGCCCCTCTGAGATGCTGCAATGGCGAACACCAGTTTGAATCGGCACTCATCACTTGGTCAGTGCGTTGGGCTGGTTTTCTGGAAGATGGTTAGATTAGATTCCCTACGGTATGGAAACAGGCACTTCAGCACAACTAGTCCAAACCGACCCTTCAAAGACTAACCCACCCAGACCAATTTCCCTCGAACTAATGCACCGATCATTATGGGTAAATTAGCATGTCAAATCCACCTTTTCCGCACATCTTTTGAGTGTGGGAAGAAACTCACGCAGACGCAGGGAGAATGTGCAAACTACGCACAGGAATCAAACGTGGAACACTGCTGCTGTGAGGCAGCAGTGCAAACCACTGAGCCACGGTGCCGCCCTAAAATGGGATGGAGAACGCAGCTAGCCACCCCGCAATCTCTCACATGCAAAGCGAGTACTCTCCCATTTGAGATAACTCCC
>NW_025203289.1:7566-8372 GCF_004010195.1 Chiloscyllium plagiosum
TCCATTAGCACACGTGGCCGCGCAGGGATGCAAACACAAGCCTTCTTAAGAAGTGGAATCTGAAATCAGAGTCTCGGGTTGCTCAGCCACGCGAGCACACAGGCCAAAACTGGAAACCCAAGAGCATGTAAATGATGGTACCCTGCAGCATACTCACAGTAACTGCACCGGTTCTGCAGAATAAGTGGTGGGAAGGAATTGCTCTATCTGAGCGGTCGTGCTTGTTGTTCTCATCAGCAAATCTGGCTTTGAATTTGCTAGCCCATATCTGTTACCATGCTGAAACGGAATGCAATTCCGATTAATTGCTGTGTGAAACTTTGTTCATTTTCTCTCCTCAGATAAAGTGATTACTGGATATGATGAATTCTGCTCCTGCCAGAAACGCCGACTCTCCTGCATCTCAGATGAACTGAAAAACTGGTTTAGCACTGGAATCCGAGAATGGTAGAACACGTAGCGAGATTATTCGAAACCCAGAGCCAATAAGAGTTCAAACTTTCCTTTTCTTTCTCCATAATAGTGCATTATCCAGCAGAGCCATGAGCAACTGCCACCTGGCTGCAAGCTGAGTTGGAAACCTATGTGGGAATCAAGGACATGCGGCTCACTTATTGTCGGTAAATCAAACACTTCTCACTTTGAGGCGTACAAAAATTAGTTTCTATACATATTCAGGGAAGGTGAAAGGCGATCTGAGATGTCAAAGAGGTGGTCACTATTCGTGATTGCTCTTTGTTCGAGTTGTGAAAAGGTTTCCCGCTTTAGTCGTATTCACGTTTCTTGTTGATGACTGAATCAGACAG
>NW_025203290.1:0-1594 GCF_004010195.1 Chiloscyllium plagiosum
AGTGTGTTCGAGACCCTAGGGCCTCCCTCCCATTCTACTCCTCTAACCTAACTTTAAAGTCCACAGGTAAGCTACTTAGTGTTCTTGTTATGGAGACGAAGTGTAGAGTAATGGCAGCGCAGGCAGTGGAATGTTCCTCCTGCAGGATGTTTAAGGTAGGGGTGACCACCGATGCTCCTGCTGACTTCATCTGCAGGAAGTGCAGTCAGCTCCTGCTCCTCACAGAACTAGTTAGGGAACTGGAATTGGAGTTGGATGAACTAATGATTATTCGAGAGGCTGAGAGGGTGATAGATAGAAGTTACAGGGACATAGTTACACCAGAGAACAGAGGTAGCTGGGTAAAAGTTAGAGGTGGGAAGGGGAGGAAGCAGGAAATGCAGGGATCCTCTGTGGTCGTTCCCCTCAACAATAAGTATACCGCTTTGGATACTGTTTGGGGGGACCGCCTAGAAGGGGTAAGCTGAAGTGACCGGGTCTCTGGCACGAGGTCCGGCTTTGAGGGTCAGAGGGAAAGGGGGAGAGGAGGAGAGCGCTAGTTATAGGAGACCCTTTAGTTAGAGGGACGGACTGGCGGTTCTGTGGACATGGGCGAGATTCTTGGATGGTTTGTTGCCTCCCGGTATCCAGGGTCCGAGATGTCTCGGGCCGTGTCTTCAGAATCCTTAAGGGGGAGGGTGTGCAGCCAGAAGTCGTGGTGCACGTTGGCACCAACGAGATAGGTCGGAAGAGGGGTGGGGAGATCATTCAGGAGCTCAGGGAGTTAGGCTGAAAGCTAAAAGCTAGGACAGACAGAGTTGATCCTAGGACTCTCAGGGTTAATCACAATAATTCTGTTCCCTTACTTAGCTGTCTCAGCTTGTTTCCTGTGCTGCACAAAGCCATTACTTCTCACGACACTGCGAATGATGTGGAATTTAGAAGTACATTACGACTGTACGTCAGCGTCAATAAAGTCATCACCAGAGGTGCCAATGGAGATGAAAATCACACTCGGAGGGAGGCTCAATGAGGAAGAATTCACTCGAAACAGGGAAGGATAACCTTCCTGAATAGAAATGACTTGCAGGAACATGCAAATCAGGCAGAGGAAGTGAGAGATCTTTTCTTTTGATCTGCCCTCAACGGATGTGTGCAGCCCTGGTCAGACCAGTATGTTATGCTGATCCTGAACTGAGTACCCAGTTCAGCTGTCCCACAGGATAGCACAGAGGAAAACACACCGCAGTGGGTTTGCAGTCACACAGAGACCTGACCAGGGAAGAATGACTCATGAACTTCTCGACAGGACATGAGGCAAACAGATAGGATTCTGTTTAAAACAAGTGGTGATGATTTCATTTGCATTCCATCAACTTCCTTCAGGAGGCACCAAAAAAATATTATTCTGCGCTGCTTGATTTTGAGTCAATGACTTGACCATCATGCACTGTCTGTCCATCTGACAGATTCTGTGGAGAGGACAAACTAACCATCTCAAGTGCATATATTTTGTGACGTAAGCAAAATTAGAAGAGACTTGAAACGGTTATATCTGGATTGACCAAAGACACAAATTATGAATTATTCAGCAGTTACACTGAGACTGAAAAGG
>NW_025203290.1:2515-7125 GCF_004010195.1 Chiloscyllium plagiosum
CTGAGATGATGATTTCCCCTCTGTCAGTGATCCACCTCATTGAGATTATCTGGGGCAGTATCTCAGTATCAAGCAGGATTCTCAGTTCCTGCTGCTGTTCACCCAGTCTGTTTAAATTTAACCACGTTCTCACTGTAAAAAAAAAACTTGGCCTTTCGAACTCTGTTTAACTGTCAGCAACTCAGCTCTGTGATATTATTGAAGATGAATTCTCTGGGACCACAGTCAGTATCTGCACAGTGCTCACAAGGTATGGCACTAAATAAAGGCCTTGCAGACCGTGAGAATTTCTAAATAAAACTTCAATTTTCTGTCCGTGCCTGTTCATCTCCTCTGATGCTGTCTTCTAATCTGTCCAAATCACCCTCGTTTTGCATACCTCCAATCACTCCCTGTTTCCAAATTGTGCAGTTGTACAGCTTGATGTTCGACTGGGACAACACAACTATTATAGGACAAGCCAAACAGAGAACAGCCAGGGAATTCCTTGAGGCATGACAGTCATCCACAGATTTTATCAATAAACACAACGACCTGGACCCAATGTATCGGCTAATGCAGCGGACAGCTGGAACTGACAACCGGAAATGGCAGAGACAAACCACTACAAATACCGCAGGAAACAACGCAGACACGTTTCACAGGAGGCTAACAAGGATTGAGAATGTCACCCAGACAGGGGAAGAAACGTCTGCAACACAAATTCCCAGCTCGGCGAACAGAACCACAACAACGAGCACTCGAGCTACAAATCTTTTCACAAACGGTGTGGCCATTTTGAAAAAATGGATAGGGTAGGAACAGGACTGATCGTTGGAGGGTCCGGGGTTTAGATGCTTAATTAAGAACAAAGAAGGTACTAAAAGTGAAGGGGGTGGTGGCATTGTTAATCAAAGACAATATTACGTTGGCAGAAAGGATGTTTGTTAAGGACTCGTCTACTGAGGTAGTATGGGAATAGTTTAGAAACAAAACCGAGAGGTAACCCTGTTGAAATGTTCCAGAAATGTAGAGTAAGAATTACAAAGAGGATACTGGATAGGAGCAAAAATAACAGAGTAGTTGTTATGGAGGACTTTAACTTTCTAAATATTGACAGAAAACGCTACAGTTCAATTACGTTATATGGGTCAGTTTTAGTCCAATGTGTGCAGAATGGTTTCGTGACACAGTATGTGGACAGGCCAACAAAGGCCGAGACCAAATTGGATTTCGTACTGGGCAATGAACCAGACCAGGTATTAGATTTGGAGTTAGGTGAACACTTGGCTGATAGTGACTGTAATTCAGTTATATGTTTACCTTAGCGATGGAAAGGGACAGATCTATACCACAGGGCATGTGTTATAGCTGGGGGAAGGCAATTATGATGCGATTAGGAATGGCTTTAGGATACATAGGATGGGGAAGGAAACTGCAGGGGATGGGCACAATTTAAATGTGGATCTTTTTCAAACAACAGCTACTGTGTGTCTTTGATAAGTTTATACCTGTCAGGAAAGAAGGATATGGTCGAGTGAGGCTGCTGTGGTTTACTGAAAAAGTTGAATGTCTTGTCAAGAGGAAGAAGGAGGCTTATGTAAAGATGAAATGTGAAGGCTCAATTCGGATGCTTGAGAGTTACAAGTTATCCAGAAAGGACTTAAAGAAAGAGGTAAGAATAGCCAGGAGGGAGCATGAGAAGTCTTTGGCAAGTCGAATCGCGGAAAACCCTCAAGCTTTGTATCATAATGTCACGAATAAACGAATGACCAAATTAAGATTAGGGTCAATCAAGGACAATAGTGCGAAGTTGTGTGTGTAGTCCAAAGAGATAGGCAGGCACTAAATAAATATTTGAATCAGTATTCACAATGGAAAGACAATGCTGTCGAGGCCTAAAGGAGTAAATGCTATTAGATTACATGCGATTGAGGTTCGTAAGGTGGAGATGTTAGCAAATCTAGAGAGTGTGAAAATAGATAAGCCCCCTTTGACAGATGGGATGAATCCTAGGATTCTCTGAGAAGTTAGGGAGGAGGTGACACAACCATTGATTCGAACATTTACAACGCTATTGTCTACAGGAATAGTGCCAGAAGACTGGATGATAGCAAATGTTGTCCCTTTGATCAAGAAATAGAGAAGAGACAATTCTGGTAATTATATACCAGACTTACTTTGGTTATGGGTAAAGTGTTGGAAAGGATTATAAGAGATAGGATTTATTATCATCCAGAAAGAAATCATTTGATTAGAGATAGTCAACAAGGTTTTGTGAAGGTGCACAAATCTTACCGAGTTCATTGAGAAGGTAGCAAAACAGGTGGATGAGGGTAAAATGGGTTATAAGGATTTCAGTAAAACATTTGACAAGTCCCCCATGTTAAGTTATTGCAGAAAATATGGAGTGTGTGGTGTTGAAAAAGCAGAACAAATGAGGCAGCGTCCAAGAGTAGGAGAGTCAATGTTTAATTTGTAAGCCCTTCATCAGGAATCAGCGTTCTGGTCTCCAGCATCTGCAGTCTTCACTTTCTCCGAGCTCCTAGGATGCTGCCTGACCTGCTGTGCTTTTCCAGCACCACACTTTCGACTCTAATCTCAAACATTGTAGTCCTTACTTTCTCCCAGAAAATATTGAGACGTGGGATTAAGGGTGATTTAGCGGTTTGGATCAGAAATTGGCTAGCTGAAAGAAGACAGTGGGTGGTAGTTGATGAGGAATGTTCATTTTCGAGTTCATTCGCTAGTGATATACTGTAAAACTGTGTTTGGGTGCGACTGTTGTTTGTCTTTTTGAAAATGAGCTTAATGAAGGAATAGAAGGATGAGTTAGTAAATTTACGGTTCGCAGTAAGGTCAGTGGAGAGATTGGTAGTGCTGAAGAATGTTGCAGGTACTGAGCTGTAATGTTCTATGTTCGTGCACCTACAATGGGCTGAATAGCTTCCTACTGGGATGTAACAATTCTGAGGTACTCTGACCCACAATAAACGCTTTGGGTGCCTGGAGAGACAAGCTGGTCCAGTAAAGGATACACACTGCACAAACATCCATCATCTCTTCCTGTTCTCTGATATGCAACGGCCTCAAAATATCTGCCCAAACACAATAGATTGATTCAAATTCGATCAGTCAGGGGGACGTTCACCCGACGGGATTGGGATCAGAAGATTTAATGAATAATAAGATTTCAGAATAACACAAATAATAAAACAATATCACAGCAGCAGAACCATTGGCAGCCGAGTAAAACTTACAGTTGCAAATTGTTTCAAGTTCAACTTTGTGTTCAGTTTTGGTCACCTTGCTGTAGGAAGGATGGTATTAGACTGGAAATTTACAAGGATGTTGCCAGAACTCAAGGGTCTGAGTCATGGGGAGAGTTTGGATAAGCTGGGAAATTTCTCTTTAGAGAACAGGAGACTGACGGGCGGCATGAAGTGCTTCGAGAGGCTAGTCATGGCCCACATCATTTATAGTCTCCAAGCCTGCCTCGATCCCCTACAATTTTCCTACCAGTGGAATGGGTCCCTAGTGTGTGCCATATCCCTGGAACATCTGTACAACAAGGACACCCACGTCAGATTCCTGCTCATTGACTATAGGTTCACCTTCAACACATTATTCCCTTAAGACTGATCACAAAACTCCCTGACTTTCGTCCTGGCTCCGCCCTCTGAAATTGGATCATCAGCTTTCTGACCCACAGTACACAATCAGTGAAAATAGGTAAGTGTGTCCCTTCCATGATAACATTCAACACTGAAATCCCAAAGGATGTGTCCTCAGCCCCCTACTATACTCCCTGTACATCCACGACTGTATTGCCAAATTTTGAATGAACGCCATCTACATGTTCACTGATGACACCATCATAGTAGGACAGATGTATAATGATGGCAAGTCAAAATACAGAATGGAAATAGAGGACTTTGTGATGTGCTGCACTGAGACCAACCTCTCTTTCAACATCGGCGGAACTAACCAACCGATTAATGACTTCAGAAAGAAAGGAGGAGAACATGACCCCATCTACATCAATGGAACTGAAGTTGCAATGGTGGAAAGCATTAAGTTCCCCGGAGTGACGATAACCGACGTCCTGTCCTGGACTTCCCAGTTAGATGTGACAGTCGAGATGGCACAACAATGCATCTTCGTTCTCTGGCAGCTCAGGACATTTGGCATACCCACAAGGAACCTAACCAATTTCTACAAATGCACCACTGAGTGCAAACCATCCGTGTGTATAATGGCCTGGTGTGGCAACAGCCCAGCCCAGGACAGTCAGACAAATGACAGAAGGTTCTGTGCACAGCCCATGCCATGAAGGAAGCCAACCTCCCATTCATTGACTCCATTTACACGGCTTGCTGCCGCGGAAAGACTGGCAACCAAAGACCCATCACACATTGGATCACCTACAATCTCTTCTATCAGGCAGATAATACAGAAGCTTAAGCACACAATCCAGCGGCTCAACAAAAGCATCTTTCCAACCATTATTAAACTGAGTAATGGAATCTCTGACTTCAAATAATGCTGATCTTAATCACGTGGATCTTGCCTATAGCATGCCATTTGTGGTGTAGCCTGGATGCCTCAGTCTGGTTTTAGTTTACCCTCAG
>NW_025203290.1:7169-8373 GCF_004010195.1 Chiloscyllium plagiosum
TTCTGATGATGACCCTCCCTGAGCCCATATTTGATTACATTAGATTACTTACAGTGTGGAAACAGGTCCTTCAGCCCAACAAGTCGACAACGACCCGCCCAAGCGCAACCCAACCAGACCTATCCCCCTACATTTTAGCCCTTCAACTAACACAACGGGCAATTTAGCATGGCCAATTCACTTAACCAGCACATTTTTGGATTGTGGGAGGAAACTGGAGCACCCGGAGGAAACCCACGCAGACACGGGGAGAATGTGCAAACTCCATACAGAGAGTCGCTGAGGTGGAAATTAAACCCTGGTCTCCAGCGCTGTGAGGCAGCAGTGCCAACCACTGTGCTACCGTACCGCCCATCTTCACCATCCGAAGAGCTGTCTGTATCCTCACCGTGCAGCTGCCGTTTCCCCCTTTGTTTGGAGGTTTTGGTGGCCTGGCGCATTTTCCTCCTTGGTTCCCTCCTCCTCCATTGCCTCTCTCTGTTCTGTTGGAGCTTGGATCAGCTGCTGTGCCTACCTGCTGGCTGCTCTCTGCTCCATTCCAGCCTGTCCTTCCTTCTGGGTGCTACCAGACACCGCTCCCTTGCTGGTTTGTGGTGCCTTGCTGATTTTTGGCCGTCCACTTCTGGCCATCTGTGCGTAGGTGGCGGATGCTCGTCTTGGCCAGGCCATGTACACGTGGTCCGCCACTCCACGCAGATTACATTCTTGGCCTCTTTGCATTCCTTGGTCGGGTGACCCTCCTGTTTGCAGTTCCGACAGATAGTGACCTTACTGTCAGTCGCAATGTGGCCTGACCTCCCGCAGGTTTGGCACAGTTTTGGCTGTGCTCTGTCTGTCAGGTACCATCTGCTCGCACCGACTACAAAGCTGGAGGGTGGGCGGATGATGTTCCCATGGCATTGACCCTCAGGATTACCCTGACCTGCCGCTTGCTGGTCCAGATTCTGAAAGGGTCAACCACATCAGTGCTTTCTGCCTCAACCTGGACGTATCTTCTCAGGAAAGTGAGGACATCAGCAGCTGGATTGTTGGAGCTGTACATATGAATAGTAACAACCCGACTGCTCTGTGCAGGACGCACACAACAGCTGACAAGATGGAGAACAGCGGCTCCCCTTCCTTTTCTTTGAAGATCTTCAGGATCTGCTCGCACTGCTTCACACTCCTGAATGTCACATCGAAATAGCCTGGCCCAGGAAAATCC
>NW_025203291.1:0-812 GCF_004010195.1 Chiloscyllium plagiosum
TGAATCCATCTCTAACCTGTTTTCCCTACAAAGACATGTTGCCCCATCCCAGCTTCATTTTCATAGCATCGGACTGTTGACCCATACCTACACTTTTCCTCTTGTCATGGCCTGTGAACCCATAACTACTCTGTTCCTCTAGTAACGCCCTAAGACCCCATCGCCACTCTGTTCCTCTGGCAACAATATGTGCATAGGTCTCCAATCTATTTGCCTAGAAAAGGCTGTGAACCAATCATCAATCTGTTCGACCTACAATGGCCTAATGCTCCATCTTAACTTCATTTTGCCAGCCATGAACAATGAAACAATCACTATTCTGTGCTCTGAATTTTGGCCACTGAATCCAACGCCATTCTGTTTTTCAAACATCGACCCCTGACTCCAGTGACACTTTGTCCCACTCTCAGCAGTTCTGAAACCATTCTGAACTTTTTCTCCCGAATACCGCCTGTTGCCCAAACTCAATTCCGCTTTCGTAACAACGGACTGTGAACCCATTCCCCTATCTTCCGTTCGCAAACTCCTGTTACACTTCCCAACATTGTTACCCCAGCAACGGCCTGAACCCATCCACACAATGCTTCCTTAGTAACGAACTATCAAGCCATGTCTTTTCTGTTCAATCAGCGACGGCCTCTGATCCCATCGCCACACAATCTCCTCAGCAACAGCCTGTGTAACAATCTCAACTTGCTTACCCACGCAACGGCCTGTAAGCCCATCGACACGATGTCCTCTGTGCAATGGCCTGCTAAACCATCCCCTCGATGTTCAACTTGTAGTGGCCTGTATTGTCATTCCCACTCGAT
>NW_025203291.1:1890-8373 GCF_004010195.1 Chiloscyllium plagiosum
TCCATCCCCACTGTGTTCTCCTGGCAACGATGTCGAAAACCTATCTTAGTCGATTGCTCTAGCAACTACGTGTTGAACCCATCCCATGCTGATTGCCTCTCAGCAGCCTGTGAACCCACTGCCAGTCTGTTTCCCTGGTAATCGCCATTGAAACAATTCCTGTTCTGCTTCTATAGCAATGTCCTGTGAACACGTCCCCACTCTGTTCCCATTGCATTGACCTGTGCCAGCATCATCACTCTTTTTATGCTCACAAGAAACTGTGGTACCATCTGCAATATGTTCCAAGAGCAACAGACCGTGAATCCATCCCTCTTCTCTTCCCTGAGGCACGGCTAATCTCATGTCGACACTTTTCACCCAACCTCGGCCTGCTGCACCATCTCAGCTCAATTTTCCCCGCAGCAGCCTTTGACCCCATTCCGACTCAGTACCCCTAGCGACCGTCTGGAAACCCTTCCCGCTATGTACTTCTCCCATTGGCCTCGAAACCCATCACCACAGTGTCCACCAATTAAATGTTTGTGAACACTTCCTCACCGCTTTTTCCCGAGCAACGGCCTATAAATCGATTCCCACTCCGTTCACTTGGCACGAGCCTGTATCGAAATCCCCACTCTGCTTGCCAAGCAACGGCCTTTGATCCCAGCAGCTTCTTTTGAACTCAGCATTACTCTGTTCCCTCCGCAATGGTCTCTGAAACCATCCCCACTCTGTTCCCATGGCAATAGCCTGCCCATCCATTCCACCGTGGTGTCCGAGCGGCGCCCTGTGAACGATTCCCCACAGCGTTTCCCCAACAATTGCCTTTTGCTCTCACTCAACTCCATTTTCCTACCAACTGGCTGTGAGCCCAACTCTAATCTCTTTCCTTAGTTTTGGCCTATGAACCCATCCCTACCTGTTCCCCTAGTTTTGGTCTTTGAATCTGTCCCCACACTGTTCCATTAACAACGACCTGTGACAACATTTCTACTCGGTTTGCCTAGCAGACGCCTGTTAATCTATCCGCAGTCTATTTGCCGAGGAACGGCCTGTGACACCGTCCTCACTCTATTCACCGCGAAACTACCTGTGAGCCAATCAACTCACAAAGGAACATAAACGTGAATTAAATAGGTGAGACGAAGATTGGGAGATAGAGGTAGTGCAAAACGGAGAGCGAGTGAAGGAAACTAGACAAGAGTGCTCAACACCTGAGGTGAAAGCAACGACAGAGTGAATTAAAACCAGTTTATTTGCTCGGGCCCCTGTCACTTCCACTTGTCGAAGGATCCTGACTTGGGGCTGAATCTGTCGCTCTCCAGGTCAACTTCTTCAACACACAGACAAACAGAAATAAAGTTCACTTTGCTGCTTGGAACTTTTTTAATGAACATTTTTATTGTTTTTAGATTGAAGTAATAGATACAGTCAGTGGGATGGCGCCTTTTATCACTGGCTCCTGATTCAAGAGAAACGTTGTAATGTATCCCCGACATGCCCTTTAGGATACATTTGTTAAAAAAACGGCAGTGCCTTTAGCCTGTTACCACTGTGACAGGCTGCATCATTGGTGAAACATTGAACTGAAATAAGAACAACCAGGATGGATAGATTAATGACTGAATTTAGTTGACCGCTGAATGTGGGTAAAGGGATATTTTAGCACATTCTTCAGCTGATGCCTGAACTTAGTCTGAGTCACGGCATAAATTCCGGTGTTCGTGCAACAACTGAGGAGCTGGAGCATGAAACCCAATTCCTGCACAAAGTCGTCGATAATCACTGGAGTACCTACAATAAACCGCATCCGTCTCCAGATGTAATACACCATTACCGTTGACCATAACACGATGAAATTTGTCGAGATCACAAACATTAAAATGATGGATTTTTTTCGATTTCTCAATTCTGTGTCACATTGAGAGTCAACATTAGAATGAGCCCGAAGTCTCCTGCGGGCACTGCTGGCCATTAAAATGTATCTGACGGTGAAAACATTGAGCAGTAGAATCAGGAGAAATGCGAGAGCCGGGGTTAGAATGTAGTGGAGGAACTCGATTGTGACCCAGACACGGGACTTCTGAACATCGAGTGTAACATCACAAAACCAGGGTGCGTTCGCCAGCGTATAGCAAGGTCTGAGCATAAAATACCAGAAAATGTTCTTTAAACAGCTCAGCACAGTCACAGTTACGAGAACAACAGCTGCCGTTTTCTCATTGCAATATTTACTTTTCAGCTTCAGGCAACAAATAGCCAAAAACCGATCAAAGGTGAAAGTGACAGTGAACCAGACGGAACAGTCAGTGGCTGCATAGAGCAGGACGGCGTGGAGATTACAAATGGGGATGGAGGTCAGGAAATCAAACTGATCCCAATAAACAATAGGAATGTGTCTCAATATAAGGTCGAGGAAAATGACCAGTAAATCTGCTATTGCCATAGCCGAGAGGTAACGACTGACACATGGAGACAATCCACAATCTTTACAAACCAAGACATAGACCGTCACCACATTAGCTATGAGGAAGGAAAACAAACAAATTATACTTCAGCCTGCAGGCATGCTGATCTGTTTGAATAAGTATTCAGAGAGATTTTCAAGTGTGGCACTTAATTTAGTTTTATTAGAACAATTAGAGCTGAAATAGCATTCTGTAAGGTATGCATTAATGTGTATGCATTAATGTCAACAATGTGTCCTATAACGCAAGAAGCCTTCCCTCCTGAAATACACAGATGCACCCATAATAATAGATGATGTCCAGAACATTCCCACACACTCAATCAGTTGAGAGCAGAAACAGGTCACTTCTTCCCGGTTCCAATACGAAGGGTAAAACCTCTGCTATTCTGAAGGATTCTCTCCCACTTCCTTGAAGATGAATGGAGTTTGGAAATTTTGGTCTTTTAGTCTGAATAGTGGTCGCTCATACACCATGAACAAACGTCAACACAAGGAAAACTAATTCACCACTTTACTTGCTTGAGTTGACTTCGAAACAGTGTCTCCTTCTCCCTGAAATTCAATCTCGTCCTCGAGATCTTATCTTTCTTCAATTGGCTGACACATGAGAGTAAGTTATGGAATGTTCCAGAGAATGTCGAGCACGGATGTTCCGGGGAATACCGGGTATAGAATGTCTAGAGAAAGGTATGTAATGAATGTTCCAGTTAATTCAAGTAGGGAATGTTCCGTGGACGGTCAGGCATGCAATAACCTGGGAAATGTCAGGTATATAATGTTCCGGGGAATGTCAGGTATGGAACATTGAGGTGAATGTTAGTTATAGAATGCTCCAGGAAATGTCGGGTGTAGCATGTTTTGAGGTATCACGCGTACAGACTATCCGGTAATGGAATGTATTGAATGATCCGAGGTATGTTGGGTATGGAACCTTCCAGGAATCTCGGTTATAGAATGCTCTGTGGAATGCCGTGGACAGAACGTTGTCGGGATTATTTTTTGGGGAATGTCTCTGAAAGAATGTTCTGTGGAATGTCAGGTACAGGATGTTCTGGAGAATGTTGTGTGTAGAATTTTCAGACGAATGCTGCTTACACGTTGTCTATGGCACGGTCAGGTTAAAAATGTTCTCGGGAATGCGGGCTGTAGAAACTTCCAGAGAATATAGGGTATTGCACGTTCGGGCAATGTCACCTACAGGTAATTCAGTGAATGTCGGGTATCGAGTTTTCTGTGAATGGTCGGGTGAACAATGTTCTGGGGAATGTCGGGTAGAGAATGTTCCAGGGAATGTCGGGTATGGTATTTCCTGGAGCATATCAATTGCTGAATGTTCTGGGAATGTCAGGTTGAGATTGTTCCTTGGAATGTAGGTATGGAATGTCCCAGGGAATGTTGTTTACAGAGTAATTCAGGTTATATTGAGAATGGAATGCTCTGGGGATTCCAGCTGAAGAATGTTCCAGAGAATGTCGGGTACAGAATGTTCCTGGCTGTGTCGGGTACAAAATGTTCCGGGGAATATCGGGAAAATAATGTTTTGGGGAATGTAGCACAGAGAATGAACCGTGGAATGACGGACGTAGAGTGCTCCAGGGAAGAGTTAGGAAATCAATATTCTGGAAAATATCGAATACACAATTGTCGGGTCAAGATGTGCCCCCGGGTGTGTCGGATATAAAATAGTCTGGCGAATGTCGGTTACAGAATATTAGATTAGATTACAGTGTAGAAACAGGCCCTTCGGCCCAACAAGTCCACACCGACCCGCCACCCACCCATACCCCTAATCTAACACTACGGGCAATTTAGCATGGCCAATTCACCTTACCTGCACATCTTTGGACTGTGGGAGGAAACCGGAGCACCCGGAGGAAACCCACGCAGACACGGGGAGAACGTGCAAATTCCACACAGTCAGTCACCTGAGGCGGGAATTGAACCCGGGTCTTTGGCGCTGTGAAGCAGCAGTACTAACCACTGTGCCACCGTTACGGGAAGGTTCGAGCAAGAATGTCCCAGGAAATCTTGGATAGAGAGGTTTCCAAGGAGTATCTGGTACAGAACATTCCAGAAATGTCGGTCCCAGAATATTCTGAGAAATATCGGGAACGCAATGTTCTGGGTAAGGAGACGTACTGAATGTTCAATGCACTGACAAGTTCGCAATGTGCTGGCGAAGTTCAGAAGTAGAAAGTTCGGTGGAAGACCGATTATGGAACGTCGGTGTAATGTCAGGTATGGAATGTAATGTGGAATGTCATGTATTGAACTTTCCGGGCAATGTCAGTCACAGAATGTCCAGGGAATATCAGTTACAGAATGTTCAGTAAATGTCAGGTCTGACATTTCCTGGCCAATGTCAGGTATAGAATGTACCTGGGTGGTCGGGTATAAAATGTTCTGGGAATGTTGAGCACAAAATATTCCGGGCAGTGTCAGGTAAAGAAGGCCCCGAGGAGAGTCACGTGTACAAATTTCTGGGCAATATTGTCAACAGAATGCTCTGGCGAGTATTGGCAATTTTGAGTATGGAATGTTCGGGGGAATGCTGGAAGGAGAATGCTCTGAAGAATAGTGAGAATAGAATGTTCTGTAAATGTCAGGTAAAAAAATATGTTGTTCGTGTCGCATACGCAATGTTCTGGGGGCATTTGGAACAGAATGCTCTGAGGAAAGTGGCCTCCTCAACTTTTTACGGGACTGCTGGGCCCAGAATGATCTAGGCACTGCCGTTTACAAAAAGAAAATCCGGCAATGTTGGGAAAATATTGTTCCTGGGAGTATAGGGATACAATGTTCTGGGGGATGTCGGTCACACAACGTCGGGGACTGTCAGGTAGAGAATGAATCGGCGAATGTCGGGTATAAGAATGCCCTGGGCAATGTCTGTCAAATAATGTTCCGGGCTACAACTTTTAGAAGAACATTCCATAATGCTCGGGGTTTTGGGACTGGCAGCTACAGACTACTCCAGGAAATGTCTGGTATGGAATATCCCAGCGAATGTCAGTAACAGAATGCCTCGACAATGTTGGTGCAGCATGCCCGAAGGAATGTTGGATGTATAATTCTCCGGGAACTGTCAAACAGAATGCTCGGGCAATGTTGGGTAAAGAGTGTTCCGGGAAATATCAGGTACAGAATGTTCCAAGAGTGATGGGGCCAGAAGGCTCCAGCGAATTCTGAGTAAAAAATGGTCTGAAGAATGTCCACTAGAGAATTTTGGGTTGATGTCGAGTGTAGATGGTTCTGGGAAATGATGGATATACAATTTTCGAGATACTGGATGGTATGGAAGGTTCTTGGCAATATTGGGTATAGAATGTTCCGTGGATGTTCTCTTACAGAATGTGCAGGAATGTTGGGCAGATAACGTTCTAGGCATTGTTGGTGTAGAATGTTCCATGGAATGTCGGGTACAGAATATTCCCGGGAATGTCACGTACTGAAATTTCTGGTGAATGATCGTTGCAGACTGTGTGGGGAATGTCTGGTGTAGAATGATTTAATGACGATGTGTTACACAATGTTCTGACAAGTGTTGGGAATAGAATGTTCCGGGGTATGTCTGATACCAAACTTTCTGAGGGATGGTGATTGTGGAATGTTCTGGGGCATGTTGGAAGTAGAATGTTTTAGCAACTCTCAGTAACACATTATTCCAAAGATTGCTGGGAATAGATTGTTCTGGAAAATGTTGGGTACTGAATCTTCTGGGACATGTTGATTGCAGAATGTTCTGGAGATTATCACAGACTATCAGTTGCAGAAAGTTGCAGCGAGTGTTGGGAATAGAATTTTCTGGTGGAACGTCGAATACAGAACTTTCTGGGGATGTCATGTAAAGAATGTTCCGGGGAAAGTTGGGTATAGAATTTTCCGGGAATGTTGAATATAGAGTGCTCCAGGAAAAGTCGGTTGCAGAATGCTTCAGGGAAATAATTGTACAGAATATTCCGTAGAGTTTCGAATAAAGAATTTTCCGGGAAATTTCCAGTGAAGAATATTCTTGAGTATGTCAGGTAGAG
>NW_025203292.1:0-1420 GCF_004010195.1 Chiloscyllium plagiosum
TTGAAAGTTGCCACTCAGGTGGATAGTGCTTGTAAGAAGGCCTATGGTGAATTAGCGTTCATGAGCAGAGGGATTGAATTCAAGAGTCGTGAAGTAATGGTGCAGCTGTACAAGACCTTGGTTAGGTCACATTTGGAGAACTGTGTGCGGTTCTGGTCGCCTCACTTTATGAAGATGTGGAAGCTTTGGAGATGGTGTAGAGAATGGATCGTTGCCAGGATGTTGCCTGGAATGGAGAATAGGTCGTTCAAGGATAGGTTGAGTGCTAGGCCTTTTCTCATTGGAACGGCGAAGGATGAGGGGTGACTTGATAGAGGTTTATAAGATGATCAGAGGAATAGATGGAATAGACAGTCAGAAACTTTTCCCCCGGGTACAACAGAGTGTTACAAGGGGACATAAATTTAAGGTGAAGGTTGGAAGGTATCGGGGATGTCAGGGGTAGGTTCTTTACCCAGAGAGTGGTGGGGGCATGGAATGCGCTGCCTTTGGGAGTGGCAGAATCAGAATCATTGGCGACTTTTAAGCGGCAATTGGATGGGTGCTTAAGCCAGGACAAATGTTCGGCACAACATCGTGTGCCGAAGGGCCTGTTCTATGCTGTTTGTTCTATGTTCTACGTTCTACGTTCTATAGCCAGAGACTATTTCCCAGGGCAGAAATGGCTAACACGAAGGGTCATAGTTTTAACTTGTTTGGAGGAAAGTATAGAGGGGATGTTAGAGGCGAGTTCTTTACACAGAGAGTTGTGTGAGCATGGAATGCGTTGCCAGCAGCAGTTGTGGAAGCAAGGTCATTGGGGACATTTCAGGGACTGCTGGACATGCATTTGGTCACAGAAATTTGAGGGTGCACACATGAGGATCAATTTGTCGGCACAACATCGTGGCCTGAAGGGTCTGTTCTGTGCTGTACTGTTCCAAGTTCTATGTTCTTTGTTATTTGTTCTATGTACTGTAATGTATTGTCCCGCAAGGCCTCTGCGGATTGGGCTCCAACCGCGGTCATATGAATAGAATAGTCCACTTTGTTGCTTTCATCGATCGAAATCCGAATCATTCTGCATTGCTGCGAAGCTTTCTGCTCACCATGTGACAAAATTTAACAGCTACCCACACAATTTAATTTTCGTTACGGATTGGCCCACGCCTGGTGATGCAGTCACAGATCTCTCACTGTCACCTTGGCACCAGTAGTTACCCCGTCAGTAGTAAAATGAGCACTTACTACAATTCGGATGAATGTGTGAGCTCTCCGTGTACAAATTGTTTGCCATGAGCAGTCAAAGTGATTTTTAAATAGGTTTGTTGCTCAGAATTCTGGGATGCCCTTAGCCTGCCTTAGATAACATGTTTTCTGTTTTCCTTCCCTTTTCACGGTTGTGTCTCTTTTTCTCTCTGACTTTTTCTCTCATCATCCA
>NW_025203292.1:1440-4022 GCF_004010195.1 Chiloscyllium plagiosum
CCTCTTCTCACCAAATATATAATATCTCTCCTTCTGTATTTACTGTATTCCTTGATTTCTCCAGTTTTCTCTCCTCTTCCTTCGCCTCCATCTCCAATTTGCTCTCTTGTTTCCACTCTGTACTCATTGTGGGCTTTGTGTGTGAGCGTACACGTATGTCTGTGTGAGAATATGTATGTGCAGGTAAGTTTTTACTTGCCATGCGGACACCTAACGTTTCATAACAAGTAATAGATTGAACTTTTGGAGTGCAATCTCAGATAGATAGGATAGTAAGGGCAGAGTTTGGAATTCCAGCATCGCATCATAAATTATTGCAGTTGGGAGGTCATGTTATAGTTGAGCAAGCCATTGTCTCGGCCACTTTTGGAAGATAGTGTGCAATTTCGTTCTGCTTATTATCGGAGGAATGTTGTGAATCTTAAAGGGTTCAGAAAAGATTTACAAGGATGTTACTTGGATTGCAATGTTTGAGGTAGAGCGCGAGGTTAAAACGGCTCAGGCTATTTTTTTGTAGAGAGTCAGGAGCTGAGGGATGAACTTTAAAACTTTTGCAAATTCATCAGAGACATGGGTAGGGTGAATAGACATGCCTTTTCTCCAGAATTTGGAGTCCAAACAAGTGGGCAATTGTTTAACGTGAGAGTAATAACATTTAACAGGGACCTTTTTCACATGGAGTTGGTGCATGTTTGGAATGTGCTGCCAGAGGAAGATCTGTACCGAAGGGTTTGCTTCCATGCTGTACTTCTCTATGACTCTGTGATTTTTTGAACCTATGATATTATCTGATCAAGTATCTTATCAAGAGCGAATGAACAGTCAACATCCACCGCTGATGCATTGTTCCCGTAAACAGGCAATTAGTGATTGGTGCATACTCAGCCCCAGCTCACCCTTTTGATATTCACTGGAGGGTGTCATACAGAATCGAGACTGACAGCAGGACAATTTCACTTCGGAGGTAAATATTTTACAAACCGACAATGACTGTTACACGAGTACTCTGTGCTGAAAACCGGCAAGGAACCGTGGTGTCATACAATTACCAAGCAATGGCCATCTTAATAAGACACTGAAGAATCACTACCTTTGATAGCCAATGGCGTTACCATTCCTGATTCCGCCCATCCCCCTCAAACCATCTAACCTGGGGTTACCATTGAGAGCAAATCGCTTTATTGCCTCATGTCATTCAATGGGATTACCATCATCGAATTCCCTGACGATTAACATGCTGATGATTACCATTGAAAGGGAAGCTAATCATTGTCCTTTGAAGTTCAATGATGTCACTGTTACAGAATGCTGCCCACCCGACAACATCTTGGGGTTTTCCATTGAGAGTGAAACTAACCATAGCCCCTTGATATTCAATGGCATTACCAACATTGAATTCCCTCCAGAATAAAACCTGGGGGATTACCATTGACCAGAAATTGAACTGGAGTCACCAAATCAGTACAGTCACTATAAGGGAATCTTGCAGCGATTAACTCACCTCCCGAATCACTTCCAAATGCCGTTCTACCATCGATAAGGCACAAGTTCGGAAAGTAATGAAATATTCTCTAAAGATCTGAATGAGTGCAACTCCAACAGTACTCCAGAGAGTCAACATAATCACAGGTATATCAGTTCGACTTGCTGACACCACATTCAATCCTCCTCTCATTAATCTCGCCAACATTCGGGCGCTGTACCTGTTTTCCTGATGAAGAGCTTTTGCCCGAAACATCGATTTTAAGACCATAAGACATAGGAGCGGAAGTACGGCCATTCGGCCCATCGAGTCCACTCCGCCATTCAATCATGGCTGATGGGCATTTCAACTCCACTTACCCACATTCTCCCCGTAGCCCTTAATTCCTTGTGACATCAATAATTTATCAATTTCTGCCTTGAAGACATTTAACGTCCCAGCCTCCACTGCACTCTGTGGCAATGAATTCCACAGGCCCACCACTCTCTGGCTGAAGAAATGTCTCCGCATTTCTGTTCTGAATTTACCCCCTCTAATTCTAAGGCTGTGTCCACGGGTCCTAGTCTCCTCGCCTAATGGAAACAATTTCCTGGTCTCCACCCTCTCCAAGCCATGTATTATCTTGTTAAGTTTCTATTAGATCTCCCCTTAATCTTCTAAACTCCAATGAATACAATCCCAATATCCTCAGCCGTTCCTCGTATGTTAGACGTACCTTTCCAGGGATCATCCGTGTGAATATCCGCTGGACACGCTCCAGTGCCAGCTTGTCCTTCCTGAGGTGTGGGGACCAGAACTGGACACAGTAATCAAAATGGGGCCTAACCAGAGCGTTATAAAGTCTCAGTAGCACATCAGTGCTTTTATATTCGAACCCTCTCGGGATAATTGACAACATTGCATTCGCTTTCTTAATCACGGACTCAACCTTCATGTTTACCTTTAGAGAATCCTCAACTAGCACTCCCAGATTCCTCTGTACTTTGGATTTACGAATTTTCTTACCATTTAGAAAGTAATCCATGCTTATATTATTTTTTCCAAAGTGCAAGACCTCGCATTTGCTCACATTGAATTCCATCAGCCATTTCCTGGACCA
>NW_025203292.1:5918-8374 GCF_004010195.1 Chiloscyllium plagiosum
CCTCCGACTCTTCAGGGGAAACTGCTCCAGCCCATTCAACCCCTCCCCATAGTTCAGAAACCTCCAACCCTGGCAACATCTTCATACGTCTTTTGTGACGCCTTTCCCTTTCCCCGAATTCCTCACCATAGGATGGAGAGCAGAATTGACCGCAATATTCCAAACGAAACCTAACCAATGTCCTTTAATGCGGCAACATGACCTCCCAACTCCTCTATTCAATACTCTGACCAATAAAGGAAAGCGTACCAAACGCCTTCTTCATCATGCTATCGACCTGCGACTCCAGTTTAAAGGAGCTTTAACCCTGCACTCCAATGTCTCTTAACTCAGTAACACTCTCTAGGGTAAAAACAATGACTGCAGATGCTGGAAACCAGATTCTGGATCAGTGGTGCTGGAAGAGCACAGCATCCGACGAGCAGCAGAATCGACGTTTCAGGCAAAAGCCCTTCATCAGGAATAAATGCAGAGAGCCTGAAGCCTGGAGAGATAAGCTAGAGGAGGGTGGGGGTGGGGGTGGGGAGAAAGTATCATAGAGTACAACAGGTGAGTGGGGGAGGAGATGAAGGTGATAGGTCAAGGAGGAGAGGGTGGAGTGGATAGGTGGAAAAGGAACTCGGCAGGTCGGACAGGTCCGGACAGGTCAAGGGGATAGTGCGGCTGGAAGTTTGAAACTAGGATGAGGTGGGGGAAGGGAAAATGAGAAAGCTGGTGAAGTCCACATTCATGCCCTGGGGTTGAAGTGTTCCGAGGCAGAAGATGAGGCGTTCTTCCTCCAGGCGTCTGGTGGTGAGTGAGCAGCGGTGAACGAGGCCCATGACCTCCATGTCCTCGGCAGAGTGGGAGGGGGAGTTGAAATGTTGGGCCACCAATCAACCAAACCGCCCCGTGTTTGGAAAGTGCTGCCTGAAGATCTTTAGAGAATTCAATCCTTTTTGTAATTGATACGCATTACTGCTACTGTGCCTTTCAAGCAGAGGAAGGGGGGACCTGGAAATGGGTTCTCGAAACATTCGTTCTGTTTTCGTCTCGCACCTGGTGCCAGACCTGCAGAGTTATCCAGCAATTTCACTTTTCGGTTTGACGAATGCTTGTTGAACGTGGTCAAAACAATTATTGCAGATGCTGAAAACCAGATTCTGGAGAAGAGTCATGCTGTAAAATTACAGCAGTTCAGGCACATCCGAGGAACAGGAAAATGATCTGAATGAAGAGACTGGGGGCGTTCTAGAGAGGTTTGCCGATGTTACAAATTCAGAACAGAAATGCAGAGATATTTCTTCAGCTAGAGAGCGGTTGGCCTGTGGAATTCATTGCCACAGAGTGCAGTGGAGGCTGGGACGCTAAATGTCTTCAAGGCAGAAATTGATAAATTATTGCTGTCACAAGGAATTAAGGACTACGGGGAGAATGCGGGAAGTGGAGTTGAAATGCCCATCAACCATGATTGAATGGCGGAGTGGACTCGATGGGCCGAATGGCCTTACTTCCGCTCCTATGTCTTATAGTCTTAAAATCGACGTTTCGGGCAAAAGCTCTTCATCAGGAAAACAGGTAGAGCGCCCGAATGTTGTCGAGATAATTGTTGGAGTTGCACTGATTCAGAACTTTAGAGAGTATTGCATTACTTTCCGAACTTGTGCCTTATCGATGGTAGAACGGCATTAGGAATTGATTCGGGAGGTGAGTTAATCGCTGCAAGATTCCCTTATAGTGACTCTACTGATTTGGTGACTCCAGTTCAATTTCTGGTCAATGGTAATCTCCCAGGTTTTAATCTGGAGGGAATTCCATGTTGGTAATGCCATTGAATATCAAGGGGCTATGGTTAGTTTCACTCTCAATGGAAAACCCCAAGATGTTGTTAGGTGGGCAGCATTCTGCAACAGTGACATCATTGAACTTCAAAGGACAATGATTAGCTTCACTTTCAATGGTAATCATCAGCATGTTAATCGTTAGGGAATTCGATAATTCGAAGATGGTAATCCCATTGAATGACATGAGGCAATAAAGCGATTTGCTCTGAATGGTAACCCCAGGATGTGGTTAGATGGTTTGAGGGGGATGGGCGGAATCAGGAATGGTAACGCCATTGGCTATCAAAGGTAGTGATTCTTTAGTGTCTTATTAAGATGGCCATTGCTTGGTAATTGTATGACACCACGGTTCCCTGCCAGTTTTCAGCAGAGAGTACTCGTGTAACAGTCATTGTCGGTTTGTTAAATATTTACCTCCGAAGTGAAATTGTCCTGCTGTCAGTCACGATTCTGTATGACACCCTCCAGTGAAGTTCAAAAGGGGGAGCTGGTGCTGAGTATGCACCAATCACTAATTGTCTGTTTACGGGAACAATGCATCAACGGTGGATGTTGACTGTTCATTCGCTCTTGATAAGATACTTGATAAGATAATATCATAGGTTCAAAAAATCACAGAGTCATAGAGATGTA
>NW_025203293.1:0-8375 GCF_004010195.1 Chiloscyllium plagiosum
ATTGTCTTTTCAATTCATTTGGGGATTTTAACGGAGCTTGACCAGCATTAATTGCCCTTGAGACGTTCCAGTCTAGTTGGTGATCGTTCATCCAAGTGACTGTTGAGAGGGAGTGCCAGCTATGCATCTCATGTGCTGGTTTAGCTGGGAGTGAATATTACTGTGGTGGATGGAGTGTTAAACAAGCCACCATGCTGTGATGAACAGCTCGCAGGAAAACACAGGAAAGCTGACTCATTGTCAAAGCGAAGGTATGGGATAAAATTTACTATATTTCAGAGAAATAGCAACCTGACAGATACAAGTCTGTGTAATAATGAAGGGAAGTCTGTTTCGATGTTCTTGGTTTCCTTAAAATAATTGTGTCAAACAGCTGGAATAACGTTAGTGCTTTTGTTGGACGATGTTTGCACTGAACATGTGAATTATCTTGGATGTTTTCAGAGATGGCTGGGCTGTCCTAGGTTGAGTAAGTGCTGATACTCCATGGGATGATGCTGGTTTGTAATCTCGCCACTTACTGAGCACAGTTCGTTGGAACAAATCAATAAATCCCATTGGCTCGTACTTCACAATATATCAAAGCTTTCATGGCTGCCACCACATGGAATCATGTATAAAGACAAGGCCCATCGAGTCTGCACCATCCAGTGGATACAAGTGCCTTATAAAGTTTGTGAGGTTACATTCCTAAACCATCCTCCCAGGCAATGCATTCTTGACGCATATCATCCTCTGAGTTCAAAACAGATTCCACAAATCCTCTCTTCGTATCTTCTCTTCCATTTCATACGTATTTCCCTTGTTTCTGATCCGTTGACTAAGGGGAACAGCTGCTGTCTGTTCACTCTGCCCATACCTCTCATGCTCTTATACACCTCTGTTAGGTTCACCCCTCACCTTTCTCTGCTCCAAAAGCAAATCTAGCCTATCTTTATGGTTTGAGTTCTCTCTTGTCTTGTTACATCTTCCAAAGTGCAGCATTTCACATATTTCAGTATTACCTTTTACCAGTCACTGATCTGGCCATCTGAACAATCCGTTTGTACCCTCCTGTACGCTAACACATTCCTGCTCACTGTGATTCACCCGGTTAATCATTGTGTCATCTATAACATTATTTACCATCCTCCAATATCCCCACCATCTCCCAAATTCTTATCATCAACATTTAGGAATTTCAGAAACAAACGTTGATTTTCTTCCTGTTCTCTGGGTGTTGTTGCAGAATTGGGAATCCCAGTCTCTTGTTTTTCCTATTTTAGTGAATTTACAACGTGAATCCGTTGTGGTATTTTGTGAGGGAGCCACAAATAGTATTTTGGGCATGGAGCTGAATTCTGCTTTAATACCCCACTCCTCCATATGTATTATTCATAAGGCTTGGAAATAATTAACCTTGGACTAGCTATTGGCACCTTGCCCTGCAAAATTTCCATTTGATGTGGGGCTGGATCTTATTCTTTACAATATTCGCTGCAGTAGTCAGAGCTGAAAGATCTTTTTCATCTGTAGGATGGACAGAGGCTCATTCATTAATTTTGTTTGAAAGAGTTAAAGCAATGATGATAAGAGATTGATTTAAATTCTGGATTATAAACACACTACAGAAGATCAATTCACGTTCTCATTTCTACGTTGAATTGGAAGCGAATTAAAAGAACAAACACCAACCATTTGAAAATGGTTTAAAAAGTGATGTCATGTTGAAGCAATGCATTAAGGAAGACAATGCATCAATTTTCTTTTGGATATTGTGAGGACATTGTTCAAACAAACAATATTTTGTATTTTGCTCCTTATTGTGGTTCTGTTCACCGAGCTGGTAAATTGTGTTGCAGTTGTTTCGACCCCTGTCTAGGTGACATCCTCAGTGCTTGGGAGCCTCCTGTGAAGCGCTTCAGAAATGTTTCCTCTGTCATTTATAGTGATTTGTATCTGCTGCTTCCGGTTGTCAGTTCTAGCTGTCCACTGCAGTGGTTGATATATTGGGTCCAGGTCGATGGGCTTATTGATTGAATCTGTGGATGTGTGCCATGCCTCGAGGAATTCCTTGGCTGTTCTCTGTTTGGCTTGTCTTATAATAGTAGTGTTGTTCCAGTTGAACTCAACGGCTGTCTCACAGTACCAGGGACCCTGTTTGAGGGGGGATTGGGCATGGTGTCTCAGTAGTTAGCACGGCTGACTCACAGTAACAGGGACCCGGTATGGGGGGAAGAGGGGCATGGTGTCTCAGTGGTGAGCACGGCTGTCTCACAGTGCCAGGGACCCGGTTTGGGGGGGTAGGGGGAGGGGGCATGGTGTCTTGGTGGCTAGCACGGCTGTCTCACAGTACCAGGGACCCGGTTTGGGGGGGTATGGTGAGGGGGCATGGTGTCTCGGTGGTTAGCACGGCTGTCTCACAGTACCATGGGCCCAGTTTGCTTCCTCCCTCAGGACTTTTTGTGTTGAATTTTCGCATTGTCCTAGGTGGGGTGTGCAAGTGTTTCCTCCAGGTGCTCCAGGTTCCTCCCACAGTCCAAACAGGTTTAGTTGATTGACCATTCTAAATTACCAATAGTGTGCAGCTAGGTGTATTAGCTATGTGAGATGCAGGGATAGATTAGTAGTCGGCTTATCCATGGGAAATACAGGTGTAGGGCATGAGGTGGATATGGGTGCAATGCTTTTCAGAGGGTCAGTGTGGATTCGAAGGGCCTATGTCCCATAAAATAAGGAAAAAAGTGTTTAATCAAACAATGGAAGATACTGGAAGCCTGAACGAAAAAGAAACAGAGTGCAGGGGAAATGGAGCAGGGTTGGCAGCCTGTATCGAGAGAAAAACAGAGTTAACCTTTTGCGTCTGCTGATCATGTATCGGATCTGAAAGCAGCTGTGAATTAGTCTAATGTCTGTTGGTGGGGTGAGATTCATATACGGGGAAATAGAGAGATAGAATACATAAACAAAGGGATTATTGATAATCAGCTGGGATGGAAATAAAATGTGACATTATTTTAATTTATTTTTGACCTCCTCCCATATTCCTGAGTTTCATGCACGTGTAGGCATATATCCACGTCCCTGTTTGAAGTGAGTTCTGTCCCCTCGATCTCTTTCCTCAGTGTGGCCATCTTCTTTCCTTTATGAATGGGACATGTTTGATGTTGGCTGGGCCACAGTTTATTTCTCTTTCCTATTTGCTTTTGAGAAGCTGTGGGGAACTGCCTTTCTGAACCACAGTACTTCGATGTGCTGTCGGCTGCCAGTGCTCAGGTCTATCTGGTTTCACTTCTTTAAGATCTTGTAGTGTTATAACTGAATGGTTGGCTTGGCCATTTCAAAGGACATTTGAGAATCTGCCATTGCTGAGGGTTTGGAGTAACAGTGAAAGTAGCAAGTTTCCTTCCCTGAGGGACGCTAGTGAGCCATGGTTTTTCGTTTTAACAACCATCAATGTTTCATTAAATTGCTAATTCCAAATGTTTTATTAAATTCAAATTCTACCATCTGCTGTCGGGGGATTGAAGGCCGGGTTTGGGTCATTACCTGGGTCCCTGGATTTATAGTATGGAGAAAATAACACGAGGCCATCACCTCCCCAGTAACTCCATGAGCAATAGCAATGTTGCTATTATCATGACTGAGGTAACGAAAATTGTGCAGTTACATTGTCAAATACTTCCATGGAGAACAAAGCTATTCACAATTCGGGTGACAGCGGCTATGCCGAATTCCTATGGATTTTCAGCCCAGAATAGAAACTGAACCGAAAAACATTTTTAACATTGAGTGGATGTGCCTGTCTACAGCGTTTTGACTTGTTCCTGTCGTGGAAAATCAGTAGAGGTTCTCTGGATGATTTTCTCAGATTTGTGGTGTCAGCTGCTGCGATCATTCTGGGAGATTCGAATGTCTCGGGTTCTCACTCTGGACAGGGTATGGGCACTAGCATTTATAGAGTGTCTGGGTCTACATGGAGGAACAGGACACTGCACTATATTTTCTGAAATTTCCACAAATATTTCCCAATGATATACTTTTCCAGATGCAAAGTGTGAAGCCAGTTTATTTCAACAATGTGGAGGTCACAGAGCTGTGAACACTCCTTCAGCATATCCATTAGTCTCACACCAGGGAGAGGACTGTACTCAAAATCTTCAACAATGGTTTGGTTTTGAAACATTCCAAGCAGGAGTGGGTGACATACCCATTCTGCCAGAGTGCCATCCTCTCGTGTATTCATGAGGTGACAGAGGCTTTGGTGAGGTAAATATGTTGGTTCTGTTGCCACCGAAGAAGCAACAGAATATCCTCCTGAAATATTAAGGAGCAGATTCAATGGGGAAAATGAGGAACCGCAAGAAATTAGAATTATTAAAGTGGAAATACTGGGGGAAACACTCATTGTATTGAAGCTTGGTAAGTTTTTGGACCAGATGAGTGATGAACTGAGAGGGTCACAGATTTAGGGCTGGAGAGTTGCGTTTGCTGGATAGATCTGTCCGGAGCAGGAACGGACACAATGGGTCAGTGGTCTCCTTCTGTACTGTCAATTCCATAACTCTATCAGGGAGGTCAATGTTGGTCAAAGCGCTTTATATTATGGAAAGGGTCCTGCAGACTTGAAAGTAGCTATTGTTAGCGCAAATATTTAAAACAGGAGAGAGAGAGGGGGAGAAAAGAATATCAACTGATGGATACATTGATGTCAGTTCTGAGGAAAATATTAGAATCTTTTAGTCATTAATAACAACTAGATCTTTGGAGAATAATGATATGATTTGCAGAGTCAGCCTAGATTCAGGAAAGGGAGAATCGTCCTTGAAAAACTAATAGGGGATTTTGGAGGATGCAGGTTGTGACATCGACAAATGAGAACCAATGGGAATGGTGAATTTAAATTTTCAGAAGGCATTTGACAGGTGAGCGAAGAACGTTACAGTCCTTCTGTAAGGGGTGAATATAATAAATGGATTGAGATTTGAATAATGGGGAGAATACAGAGAGTAAGGTCCTGCTATGAACTGAAGGTCATTGCTAATAGGTTATCAATTGTATCAGTACTTGGAGCACAGCTGTTCAAAAGGCAAATAAATAATTCGAATGTAAGCAACAAATGCAGTCCTTTCCATTTTGTATTGGTTAGAAGATGAGAGGTTGGGAACTGCAGTTGTTAAAAGGCAAGTAATCAGGACAGTGAATGGTATGTTGTCCTTCATTATAAAATTATTCTAGTAAAGGAGTAACGACATCTTCCTGCAGTTGTAGAGTGTTGCTGGGACAGTATTTGGGGCACTGTTGTCAGATTTTCTCTCCTTTGTAAGGAACAATTTTGTTGCGGTCGAGAGTGCAAAGGAGTTTCTCTAGACTAATTCGTGGATGATAAAGAGAGTATAAAGGAAATGAGTGTTTGATCTGGAGCACTGCGACAGAATAGCAGGCGATTACATTTAAACTTGAGGATTATGGACTAAGAATCATTATGTCGAGAAAAAGTCGGTGATTTTGTGAGAAATTGCATTTTCCATATGATACGTTTTTCCCAATATTTCACGTACCTGTGTCGAATCCCCATGTTGGTAGAAAAGGAGCTTTAAGCTCTAAATGAACTCTCACCGTCTCAGTGTTCAGTTGTGTGCGCCCCTGCACTGTTCATAAATCTGTCACAATGCTTTATCCCTGAAAGAGTTAGCCATTCCCACCAGCTTCTGACCTCCACAGGAACGCCAGTCTGTCTTCTCAGAGAGAGAAGGTATTTTCTTGAGACTTTGCACAAACCATCCATTTTCCATCCTCACCTGCAGCAAACCACATTAAAGTGGCAGGTGTCTACCACGAGCAATAGAGCCAGAAGGAACAACATGCAGCAGTCTGTCTGTGGGGTATCAGTAACATGCTCCTATTTCTGAGTATGTAGCTTGACAGGCTGCAATGCCTCTTCTTGGTCATATGGAAGTGGCTCAAGGACCTGACTTAGCGACTCCTGATTCCTCTTTAACACCTCGATGTTCTGACAACACTCTTTCCATTCAGAAAGGACTGAATGGGCTTATCCAATAATTTGAATGGGTTGAATGGCGTCCTTATATTCCGTTGAAACCAGCTTGAGGTGCTGAATGAGATCCTCATATTTAACTGTGGAGATGAGCAATGTCTAGCAGGACTGTTACATGAATGTTACCTACAGCACAGTTTAAATGCTATCCAGGTCTTACTGCGCATGGACAAAGACTACTTCAGTGGCAGAGAAGTGACAACTTATTCTGAACATTATGCAATCTTCAGAGAACATCTCCCACTTCTGACTGTATGCCCTGGGAAAGGTGTTGAAGCAGCTGAAGTAAACTACCTAGAGGATGCCTACAGAGATGCCCTGTGGCTGAGATGGCTGATCCTCACCAAACACAAACATCTTCCCTTGTGATCTGAATAGCCTCTAACCAGTGGGGAATTTACACATCATTCCCACTACATTCAATTCTGTTCGTGTTCCTTGATACCTTCCTCAGTTAAATCCTGCTTTGATATCAAGGCCTGTCACTTTTATCTTGTGTTCATATTTTGATTCATATCAATATGTCATGGTGTGTGAGCGCGGCGTGTTTCCTTCTCACAGAGAGTAGTGACTATCGGGACTTCTCTAATCCAGAGGGTTAAAGGAGATAGATCACTGAGAAGTTTAGAGGGGGGTAGGGTGCACAATGGATATTTGATGCATCAGAGAGTTGAGGGTTTCAGGAATTGGGCACAAAAGAGGAGTAGCGGCATTGAGCAGATCAGTCATGATCTCATTGAAGGGAAAGACAGACTTAAAGGGCTGAATGACTTACTTATGTTTCTGTTGTTCTCGCATTCGGTTATTGGAAAGTTATTTTCCTGGAAATCCTGTGATTGAAGATTGCAGTCAGGGAGACCAGATGATTTGGTGAGTTTCCTCTGGGTGAGGTATGGGAGCTGTACACATAATGAATCGGGGTCTGCAACATAACCAACAAATGAACACAGTTCTGTGAAGAGAGAGGAGGAGGATGTTTCACACTGCCACCGACTTTTTCTTTTCCCAATAATATTTTCCAACACCATTCCAAACTGTGTGTGACAGTCTTCAGGCGCAAAGAAAAAGTGAGGACTGCAGATTGCTGGAGATCAGAGTCGAGAATGTAGTGCTGCAAAAGCACAACAGGCGAGGCAGCATCCGAGGAGCAAGAGAATCGACATTTCGGGCACAAGTCCTTTGTCAGGAATCCTGATGAACAGTTTATGCCCAAAACGTCGATTCTCCTGCTCCTTGAATGCTGTCTGACCTTCTGTGCTTTTCCAGCACTACACGCTCGAGTCTTCAGGCCCTGAATGGTCTGCTCTGTTTCTGTGTACCAGCTTATTGAAGTAAATGACCTCCAAATGCTCTTGTCTGGCAGGTTTGAGGAGCTGAATGGAACATAGCGACGTTGGACTGAGGAGCAGGATTAGGTTATTAGACACTTTGAGCCTTCTCCAGCAGACAGTAAGATTGTGGCTGATCACTTTGTGGTCTCAGCCCCAATTTCCTATCTGTAGTTCATTGTCCTTTACAAACCAATATCTAACTAACAGCTTTGACTAAACGCAAACACACATGCACCACAAACTTCCGAGGAAGAGCATTTCCATTCAAACAGCCTTTTGTGAGTTTCTCCTCAGCCATGCTCAAACTGCGGTTATACGGGTCATTGTTTTATTTTCTAGTGCCGCTCCTCCACTGGTCATTATAAATTTTAAATGTAACTGGGTTGGTGTTATGGCCAATGGTATAGGTCTCAGACTAGGTCACGTTCTTTGTGAGGGACAAGTCAGTTTGATATGTTACATTTTCAAAAATAATTCACCAAGTCAAAGATATTCAAAGTAAGATGGAAAGATACATGATAAGCAGTTTGGACAGATATGTACATTAATATTTATCTTTCAATGCATACAACAACACACTTTGTGTTTGCACACAGGCACATACACAGGTTCACACAGACACACCCATATGCATGCCTGAAGAAAAACAGAAAAAAAAAAACTCTGCCGAATACCAGCTCGAAAGAGTTTTACAATAAATAGTTAAATTCAAGACAAAAAGGAAAAACAAAATTCTGCCTCTGAGGTTATTCTGCTCACATAAGCTGTTGACACAGGATTCCTTCCTGTGACATTTGGAGTTTGCTGAATTCCCTTTGCTTCACGCAATGTGGAGATTCCAATAAATCCTCAACAGGAATTCTTCATGAATGGTAAAGATGACTGACAGGTTTCCACCTCTCATACGTTGCTGTGAGAACGAAGAAGGAAAGACAGGGAGCAATAAGCTGTGGCTTCTGAAGCAGGTTGCATTTTCTCGATGTTTTAGCTGAAATATGTAATAATGT
>NW_025203294.1:0-4016 GCF_004010195.1 Chiloscyllium plagiosum
GAAGGTCTGAAGTTACAGGAAGAAGCAGATGATTGGTCAGATGGGCAGATCAATGGCAGATGGAATGTAACCCTGTTAATTATGAGGTGATGCACTTTGGGAGAAGGAACCAGGCAGAGGAGGACTCAATGAATGGCAGCACACTGGGAAGCTCAGGTTGTGCTTCTCCGCAAATCCCTGAATGTGACTGGACAGGTTAATGGACTAATTAATAATTGGACCTTGGGTGTTGTGTTTCCTAATCAGGGCGTAGATTATAAGAGCAATATAGGGCTTTGTTTCGGCAAAATGGAATACTGTATGTAGTTCTGGGTGCCACATTCCAGGAAGGATGTGATTGTACTGGAGAGGGCGCAGAGGTGATTCACCAGGATGTTCCCTGGGATGGAGCATATCAGCAGTGGAGAGAGTCTGGATAAGCTCGGGTTGTTTACTTTGGAGCAGAGAAAGCTGAGGGGTCCGTGATTCAGAAGGATAAGATTATGAGCGACACGGACAGGGTGGATAGACAGCAGCTGTTCCTTTTAGTCAGAGGATCAAGAACAAACGAGCAAACTTTTAAAGTGAAGAGTTTGAGATCCAGAGAGGATTTAAACATTTTTTCACCTCGAGGGTATGGGATTCTGGGGTAACTTCCAGAGAGGAGAATTATCACGGGTAACCTCACAATCGTTAAAAAGACACTTGGAAGTGTCATAACATTCCAGGCTATGGGCCTGCTGGAGGAAAGTGGGACTAATATCGATCGTGCTGTACTTCTGTTGGCGCAGACTCTATGCACCTATGAATGTATGGTGTGGAAGGCCAATTATTGAGCAGTTTAAAGCAGGAATTGATAGGTTTCTGAAGAGTATATTCACAAGGGTTACAAGAGTGAACTGTAATAGCTTGTTAAATTATGTCAATGTGAGAAAACAAATGCAGTTTCCTTACAGTTTGATACCAGAGAATGGAGAATGGGCAACTGGTAAATGGCAGAACTATGAAGCCACTACTTCAGTTCTGTCTTCACAGAACTTTCAAACAATACAGGGAAAACCAAGTCTGGTGTGGTCAAAATGATAGAGTACATGGAACATAGAACATAGTAAGTAAATGTTTTAGAAGATATTATTGGTGCTGGAAGTAATGGTCATAGACAACACGAACATAGAATTATGAAATGGAAATTATGTTTGAGAAACAGACTGGGAGACAAATGAAAGAGAAGCAATGGATGCTAAGCATTTCGATTTTTAGAAAAAAATTGGTAAAGATCCAAGCCCAGTTTGCAAAATCAAATCTTAGTGGGTTGGGGCTAATATATGGCCATGTTTCTAGAATGGGACATCTGGCAGGAAACAGTGAATTGAAATAAACAGACTCGTCAAGCAACAGCCTGACATTGTCTGTAAGGTATGATTCTGTGAGTATGACTTTGTCCCAGACTCCCCATCACCTTCCCCGGATATCTCTTGTCTCATCAGCAGGACGGACACAGCAGACGTGGCGGCACACTGGGATACAGTTGGAAGGGAATTGCTCTTGGAGTCCTCAACAGTGACTTCGTATCCCATGAAGACTCAACTTAACACTTGAGAAAGGAAACCTCCTGCTGATTACCATGTACAAGCCTATTTAAACCAATGAATCAGTACTCCTCCATGCTGATCAACACTTGGAGGAAGCACTGAGGGTAGCACCGACGCAAGATGTACTCTGGGTGGAGGGTTTCAATGTCCACCTCCAAAAGTATCTCAACTACAGCATTACTGATCGAGCTGGCCGGGTCCTAAAGGATATAACTGCTAGACTGGTTCTGTGGCAGGTGGTGAATGATCCAAGAAGAGGAAAATACATACTTGACCACAGCCTTACTAATCTGCCAGTATCCATGACAGTTTCGGTAAGAGCGACCACCGCATAGTCATTGTGGAGACAAAGTCACACCTGCACATTGAGAATAACCTGTACCATTTTGGGTGGTACTATCACGGTGCTAAATAGGGCAGACATCGAACAGATCTAGCAGCTCAAGTCTGTGTGTCCGTAAGATGTTGTGGGGCAATAATAGCAGCAGAATTGTACACCCACACAACATCATTGACTGGCGTATCCCCCTTGCAACAATTACCATCAATCCAGAGGATCAACTTTGGTTCAATGGAGTGTGCAGGGTGGCAGGAGCAGCACCAGACAAACCTGACAACGAGGTGTCAGCCTGGTGAAGCCACCAAACAGGACGACTTGTGCGCCAAACAGCATAAGCAGTAAGTCATGGACAGAGCTAAGTGATCCCACAAGCAAAGGACCAGATCAAAGCTCTGCAATCCTTCCAAATCTAGTCGAGAAACGTTGGGGACTATTAAGCAATTCACTGGAGGAAGAGATTCCACAAATAACGACTTCCTCCATGATGGAAGAACCCAGCACTTCAGTGTATAAGATAAGGCTGATCCATTCGCAATATTCTTCAGTCAGAAGTGCTGAGTGGATGATCCATCTCAGCCCCCTCCAGTGGTCCTCTGCAATTCAGTTACCAATTTGATTCAGTCCACGCGATATCCAGAAACGGTTAGAAATACTGAATACTCCAAAGGGTGCATAATCTGACAACATTCTGGCAATAGTACTGAAAACTTTGCTCCATAACTAGCCACTCCCCGAGCCAAACTGTTTCAATACAGTTACAACAATGGCTTTTCCCGATTATGTGGAAAATTACCCCAAATATCTCCTGCATTTAAAACCAAAACAAATTCAATCGGGTCATTTACCATCCCAATAGTCTACACTCGATCATCTGTAAAGTGGGGGAAGGTCTCAGTGCTTTCAAGCAGCACCTGCACAATAATAACCAGATCAATGACGCCAGTTTGGGCTTCACCAGGGCCACTCAGCTCCTGACCTCATCACCTTGGATCAAACATGGACAGAAGAGCTGAATTCCAGAGGTGGGATGAGAGTGATAATCCTTTAAATCAAGGCTTCCTTCGATGAAGTGTCATATCAAGGGGTTTGAGCAACACTGGAATCAATGGTGTCAGAGGAAAACTCCCTGCTGGTTAGAACCATACCTGACACGTAGGAAGATGGTCATGGTTGATGAAGGTCAGTCAACGCAGCTCCAAGTCTGTATGAGTCCCTCGAGCAGTGGCCGAAAACTTCTTCAGGGGTGGTTCATCAATGTCCTTCCCTCTATTATAAGGTCAGAAGTGCCCAAACAAATCTGATTCGAACTCACACCAAACTCCCATCCATCTGTCATTCATGTGCACCCCGATGTATATTGCTGTTTTGTCTGGCAATGTCTTTATTTTAACATTCTCAAACACTTTACCTTATCTGTCCATTAAACTTCCCTCGTTCTCTCTGTTGATTAACAAAACGCCTGCCAGTTGTTCGTATTTAAAATTGTTTTCTCCATGTGCGTTCCTTCTCAAACAATGAGTTTCGCATTCAACCACGCCATTCGAGCGCACACACGCACTCTCTCTGTGTCTCTAATGAACACACGCACACACACACGCGCGCGCGCGCGCGAGCGCGCAGAGAGAGCAAACCTTCCCATTGGAGGTATAATCTGATGCGAGTAAAGATAGCATATGATAGTAAAGTTTGCAATACTCTCATGCTGGTGTGTCAGGCTATTGCTCACTTCCTGGTATGTCCCATATGATGGTCCATGGACAGGCGTGTTTCAGAAGTTATGAAGCACATACTTGTAACTTTGTCTGTACCTGTCGTTGCCCCTCTCAGGTGCTCTTGCGATCAGTAACACGAGGAAGCCCACTCAGTAAAGGACCAGGCATCTAAATTGTGTGACAATGCTGTCAATTTTTTAATAAAAGGTTATATTCTACTCTTTTTAAGTAAGAGATCTTAAAGGCCAAACTGCCTACTGAAAATGGCTCAAGTAACTAACTTACGAGGCTTTAAGGTTTTTAATAAATCGTAGGAACAATAGCCAGCAGGCACAGACCAGGCTTTCTAGTGTTTTCCTTGTAACAGTAACAGTTACCAGTGGCTTAGGGTCC
>NW_025203294.1:7003-8376 GCF_004010195.1 Chiloscyllium plagiosum
GGAGGACTGGAGAATTGCTAATGTTATCCCCTTGTTTAAGAAGGGTAGCAGGGATAATCCAGATAATTACAGACCGGTGAGCCTGACGTCAGTGGTAGGGAAGCTGCTGGAGAAGAGACTGAGGGATGGGATATATACCCATTTGGAAGAAAATGGGCTTATCAGTGATAGGCAGCATGTTTGTGCAGGGAAGGTCATGTCTTACTAACTTAATAAAATTCTTTGAGGAAGTGACAAAGATGATTGATGAGGGATGTGCTGTGGATGTCATATACATGGACTTCAGTAAGACGTTTGATAAGATTCCCCATGGTAGGTTGATGGAGAAAGTGAAGCTGTATGGGGTCCAGGGTGTACTAGCTAGATGGATAAAGAACTGGCTGGGCAGCAGGAGAAAGAGTCATAGTGGAAGAGAGTTTCTTAAAATGGAGAACTCGGACCAATGATGTTCCACAAGGATCCATGCTGGGACCACTGTTGTTTGTGATATATATTAGTGATCTGGAGGAAGGTATAGGCGGTCTGATTAGCAAGTTTGCAGATGACACTAAGATTGGTGGAGTAGCAGATAGTGAAAGGGACTGTCAGAGAATGCAGCAGAATATAGACAGATTGGAGAGTTGGACAGAGAAATGGCAAACTGAGTTCAATCTGGGCAAATGCAAGGTGATGCATTGTGGAAGATCCAATTCAAGAGCAAACTATACAGTAAATGGAAAAGCCCTGGGGAAAATTGATGTACAGAGAGATCTGGGTATTCAGGTCCATTGTTCCCTGAAGGTGGCAACACAGGTCAATAGTGTGGTCAAGGAGGCATACAGCATGCTTTCCTTCATTGGACGGGGTATTGAGTACAAGAGTTGGCAGGTCATGTTACAGTTGTATAGGAAATTGGTTCGGCCACATTTGGAATACTGTGTACAGTTCTGGTCACCACATTACCATAAGGATGTGGATGCTTTGGAGAGGGTGCAGAGGAGGTTCACCAGGATGCTGCCTTTTATGGACGGTGCTAGCTATGAAGAGAGGTTGAGTAGATTAGGATTATTTTCAGTAGAAAGACAGAGATTGAGGGGGGGCCTGATTGAGGCCTACACAATCATGAGAGGTATAGATAGGGTGGTAGCAAGAAACATTTTCCCAGAGTAGGGAACTCAATTACTCGGGGTCACAAGTTCAAAGTGAGAGGGGAAAAGTTTAAGGGAGATATGTGTGAAAAATTCTTTACGCAGGGGATGGTGGGGGCCTGGAATGCGTTGCCAGCAGAGGTGGTAGGGGTGGGAACGATAGCATAATTTACGATGTATCTAGACACACACATGAATGGTCAGGGAACAAAGGGATACAGATCCTTCGAAACCAGGCGGCAGATT
>NW_025203295.1:0-7816 GCF_004010195.1 Chiloscyllium plagiosum
AAAGAGAAAGTGTGTGTGAGAGAGAGAGAGCCTATCCTCACAGCTGAACTACAAACTGGTTCTGGACTTAACTGCTCACATAGAGAGCTGACCACTCCCCTTTCATTATACCTTGAATCACAAAACCGTTTAATCTCTACACCAAGACACTGACCTTGGAGCCGGGAACTACTTACAACCCTTCTGAAAAAAAAAATCAAGGACACAGTATCTTTGAGAAAAGGAAGCGTTTAGAGAAAAGGGACCAGCTTTGTGACACTGTGGACAGTGGTGTTCCACAGGGACTTGTGCTCAATCCATTTTTGTTTGACATTTAGACAAATGATTCAGATGAGAATTATAGAAGGCATGGTTAGAAAGATTGTGGATGAAACCAAGTTTGGCTATGTAGTGGACAATGAAGATTAAACAGGAACCTAGATTAAATGGCTTGATGAATCTTAGAGTTGTACAGCACGGAAGCAAACACTTTTGACCAACTCGTCCATGACAACCTGATTTCGAAAATTAATCGTGCCCTACTTGGGGTGGTGCAGTGGCTCAGTGCTAGTGCCTCACAGTACCAGGGACCTGTGTTTGATTGCTGGCTCAGGTGACTGACTGTGTGGATTTTGTACATTCTTGCTGTGTCTGCGTGGGTTTCCTCCCACAGTCCAAAGTTGTGCAGGTTATCTTAATAGGCCATGCAAAGTTGCACATAATGTCAGGTGCATTAGTTAGGGACAAATGTGGTGAGATGGTTCTGGGTGGGTTACTCTTCAGAGGTTTGGTGTGGACTTGTGCTACACTGTAGCTAATCTAATCTATTTGCCAGCAATTGGCCCATATCACTCTAAATCCTCCCTATTAATATACCCATCTGTGTGCTTTTTAAATGTTGTAATTGCACCAACCTCCACCACACCGTCCGGCAGCTCATTTCCACTTTCTGAGTGAAAGCGTTGCCTCGAAGTCACTTTAAAATCTTTCCCCTCTCACATTAAATCTATGCCTACTAGTTTTGGACTTCCAAACATGGGGAAAAGATCTTGACTACTCCCCCTTTATCCATGCACTTCATGAATTTATAAACCTCTAGAAGGTGCAAATGCGTCTCCCTCCCAAGGTCTGTGCTTCCGGGGCTTAAATTCTGAAATTCAATACTGACACCTTTTCCATCGTGACCAAACGACAATTTTAAAATCATTTTAGTCAACATGTTCAGACATATTATGAAACACCTCTAGTAGGATTAGAACCTAGACCTTTGGGGCCAGAGGCAGGGACACTACCATCACCCCACAATAGACCCGAAAGTCACAACATTATTCTCTTGTGTGTTTGTTTATCAGCCTGTTCTGACACGCTGGACCAGAACCTAGACAATATGGTCTCGAGCTAGGGACACTACTAGGCAAGTTCAGGAATTAGAATAGAATCCAGAGCTCTGCCTCAGAGGCAGAGATACTACCGACTACACAAGGTCTAAACCACGCCCAAACTTTTAACTTTAAATGCCAGCTTTCAGATCGGTATGGATTCATTGAAATCTGGTTCACTTTACTGAATTACCCAGTTAGAATAATAATGTTGTTAAAAATGCAAGGTACTTGCCTCAACTGTCGGATATCGAGTTTATGTGCTCTGCCTTCGAGATAAATTATGAACATCTTTAAATACTTAGCTATTGTTTTCAGTTTAAATGTCTATTATCTGTAGAAGCTGAAGATGTGTTGCTGGAAAAGCACAGCAGGTCACGCAGCATCCAAAGAGCAAGAGAATCGACGTTTCGGGCATGAGCCCTTCTTCAGCCCTCTGTTCCAGCTCATTGGATGCTGCCTGACATGCTGCTCTTTTCCAGCAACACATTTTCAGCTCTGATCTCCAGCATCTGCAGTCCTCACTTTCTCCTATTATCTGTAGTCTGCAATATGAGGGAATGAAATCCTGCAGACACACTCTGCACTGTGAAGTAACTCGAATAGATATCAATACTGAACATCAGAGACAAAGACAGAGCATACTTTCTGGCCTGAAACGCCGATCACTGTTTCCCACATCTAACGTGTGACTGCTCTCTTCCTAAAACCATTAAATGATACAAGGCAACCGATTACTTTCCAGCCGTTCTTCCCCAGTATTATCACTCACTGGGCTAAAGAATTGCAGACGGAGTTTAATGTTGATAAATGCAAGGTATTGTACTTTGGTAAAACAAACTGAAAAAAACACGTATACAATTAAATGTTGAGCCATTGGTAGTGTTGTAGCACAGAGCAACCTAGGGGTTCGGGCATAATTCTTTGAAGTTTGCTTCATACGTAGACAAGATGTTTATGAAGGTGTTTCACTTGATGCCCTTCATTATATAGACATAGAGTTATAGAGATGTACCACAAGGAAACGGACCCTCTTGTACAAATTGTCCATGTCGACCAGATACCCTAACCTAATCTTGTCAATTTTGCCAACACTTGCCCATATCCCTCTGAACCCTTCCTATTTATATACTCATCCAGATGTCTTTTAAATACTTTAATTTGACCAGCCTCTGGCAACTCATTCCATACACATACCACCGTCTATGCATAAACATTGCCCCTGAGGTCCCTTTTAAATCTTTCCACTCTCATCTTAAACCTATGCCCTCGAGTTGTGGATTCGCCCACCCCGGGGAAAATACATTGTCTATTTACCCTATGCATGCCTCTCATGATTTTATAAACCTCTGCAATTCACCTTTCAGCCCCTAATGATTCAGAGAAAACAGCCCCAGCCTATTCCGGCTCTCCCTACAGCTCAAATCCTCCAGCCCTGGCAACATCTTTGTACATCTTTTCTGAACCCTTCTAAGTTTCACAACATCTTTCCGATAGGAATGAGACCAGGATTGTACACAATATTGCAAAAGTGGCCTAACCAATGTCCAGTCCAGCCGCAACATTACCTCCCAACTCTCGTACTCAGTGGTTTGAACAATAAAGGAAAGTATATTAAAGACCTGCTTCACTATCCTATCTACCTGCAACTCTACTTTCAAGGAAATATGAACGTGTACTCCAAGGTCTCTTTGTTCAGCAACACTCTCCAGGACTTTATCATTACGTGTATAAGTCCTGCTCTGATTTCCTTTTCCAAAATGTCGCACCTCGCATTTATCTAAATATATCTTCTCCTGCCACTCCTCAGTCCATTGGCCCATCTGAACAAGATTCCATTTTACTCTGTGGCAGCGTTCTTATCTGTTCACTGCACCTCCAATTTTGGTGTCATCTGCAAATTTAATAACTATATCTCTATGTTCGCATCCAAATCATTTATATAAATGACAAATAGCAGTGGACAGTCCTTTGAGTACAGGAGTTGGGACGGTATGTTCAGGTTGCACAGGACATTCCTAAGGCATGTCCTGGAGGACTGTGTGCAGTTCTGGTCGCCCTGTTATATCGAGACTATTACCAAGTTCGGGAGAGTTCAGAAGAGATTTATCAGGATGTTGCTGGGAATGAAGTCTTTGAATTATAAGGACAGGCTCAACATTTTCGGACATTTTCTACTGGAGCGTAGGAGGCTGAGAGGTAGCCTTGTAGAGGTTTTCCCTCGAGTGGGGGATTGTTTTAATATAAGAGGAGGAAGTTTCTCAAAAGGACAAAGCGTCATAGAGCTGTATAGCATGGAAACAGACCCCTTGGTCCAACTTGTCCATGCTAACCAGATAGTAAAAATTATTCTCCTCCCATTTTCTGGCATTCGGTCAATTTTCATCTAAACCTTTCCCATTCATCTGTCCATCCAGATGTCTGTTAAATGTTGTAATTGTGCCAGCCTCAATACCTTCCTCTGGCAGCTCATTACACATGGACCATCCTCTACATGAAGATGTTGCCCATTAGAGCCCGTTTTTGTCTTTCACATCCCACCTTTAACCTTTGCCATATAGTTTTTGACTCCACTACCCTAGGGAAAAGAACTTGGCTATTCACGCTATCCGTTGCACCCATGATTTTACTAACATCTAACATCAACCCTCATCCTCTGATTCTCCAGGGAAAACAGGGTCAGCGTATTCAGCCGCTCCCTGTAACTCAAACCCTCCAACCATGGCAACCTCAGTGTAAGCCCTTCTTGAGCCCTTTCAAGTTTGACAACATCCTTCCTACAGAGCAGGGCGATCAGAATTGCATTCAGTATTCCAAAAGTGGCCGAACAAATGTCTTGTACAATCGCAATCCAGTCTCCTAACGCATATACATAATGCACTTGACCAATAACATATCAAATACTTTCTTCACTGTCCTGTCTACCTGCAAATCCACTTTCAAGGAACTATAAACTTGTTCTGAGGTAACTTTGTTCAGCAACACTCCCCAGGACTTTACCAGTAAGTGTATAATTCCTGCCCTGATATGCCTTTCCAATATGCAGCATCTGACATTTATCTAAATTAAACTCTGTCCGTCACTCCTCAGTCCATTGGCCCATCTGACTAAGATCCCGTCGTAATCTGAAGTAACCTTCTTTGCTGGCCACTATACCTCCAATTTTAATGTCATCTGCAAACTTACTAACAGTCCTATGTTCATATCGAAATCATTTATATAAATGATGGAAAGTAGCGGACCCAGCACTAATCCTTGTGATACTCCACTGGTCACAGGCCTCCAGTCTGCAAAACAACCCTCGAACACCTCCCTCTGTCCTCTACCTTTGAGACAGTTCTGTATCCATCTGGGTAATTCTCCCTGTATTCCATGTGATCTAATCTTGCTAACCAGTCTCCATGGGAAGCTATGTCGAATGACTAACTGAAGTCCATATAGATCACATCCAGTGTTCTGCCGTCATTAATCTTGTCCGTTACTTTTCAACAAAAACAAAATCGAATTAGTGAGACATGATTATCCACGCACAACCCCATTTCACTATCCAGATAAAGGGCTTTGGTCTATGTCGTCGATTTTCCTGTTGGTCAGATGCTGCCTGACCTGCTGTGCTTTTCCAGTACCACTCTCATCTCGACTCTGATCTCCTGCATCTGCAGTCCGCACTTGTGCCTATCCCTAAGCAGTCCTTGCCTTTCCAAATGCATGTAAATCAGGTAGCTAATGATTCCCTCCAACACTGTGCCCACCACTGATGTCAGGCTCCCCAATCTATAGTTCTTGGATTTTTCTTTCCATTTTGTTTAAGAGCAAAACTTTAGTCAAACTCATGACTTCCAGCATCTCACCGGTGGCTATTGATGAAAACAACATCTCAGCAAGGGACCCAACAATCACTTCCTTAGCTTTCTACAAATTTCTTGGGTCCAACGGATCAGGACCTGTGAGGTGATTCATGTTTTATACAGCATGTGTTTCGTGAAGGGAATGAACTTCCTGAGGAAGTGATAGATTGTGGGTAAAGTAATAGCATTTAAAACGCATTTGGTTAAGTACAAGAATTAAACATTAAGTACAAGAATAAGAAAACATTTGGACAAATCTGGGCCAAGCGCAGGCAGGTGGGACTGGTTTAGCTTGGGATTATGGTCAGCATGGACTGTATGGGCCCAAAGGCCTGTTTGCAAATAACTCGATGAGTCTATGTGTGTTTGTATGACCAAGTATGGATCTGCATATTTCTGTTCGTATTTGTCTATTCCTGTGTGTCTAAATATGTCTCTGTTAACCTCTGTGTGCATGTCTGTCTCTCTGTGCTTGTTACATGTGTTCCTGCATTAGTGTGTGGATCTCTGCCTCTGCATCTCTGTGAAATGGGAACGCTTCTTGTTTTTGGTGTGAATCACTGAAACTGGGTCAAAACCGCTCTCCCTTCCTCTCCCTTTCCCTCTTTTCTTTAAAGTGATACATTCCCACACTCTGCTGGTCTGGTTTAGGTCTTTTCAATCCTTTCTCACATGTAAGGTTCTTGTAAGAGTAAAACATTTAAAATTCCAAGTTACTGGAAGTGCACTAAAATTAATCTCATCGCCTTGGAAAGTGGCTCAATCGGGATTGCTTGGATATAATTGCAATGGAAATATGCTTTAATGTGTATACTGTGTGCTGGAAATACTGCCCAGTGACAAATCACTTCCACATTGCAGAAGGAGCGCAGACATTTCTCCACATGAACATGTTCCACTCTGAGGGCCTAAGTGCAATGAGAATCCTCTCCAAACCAACCTAGTGTGTGCATGTGCATGTGCGTGTATGTATGTTAGCGTGTGTGTGTGTGCGCGCGTGTGTGTGTTTGGTGTAATCAAAATTCAGGTTGGAATGTGCTGTCATCTGCTGCCCTCGCTATCTCCCTCTCAGACTTAATCCTTGATCGTTTACACACTTTAGCACCACGATTACAGTGGCGTGGGGGATCGGGTTGGGGGGTGCAACAAAAATAGACAACAACAGAAATCTCCGCAGCTCTGGAAGCATCTTTGGACAAAAATGAAAGTTGACGTTTTGGATCGAGTGATCCTTACTCAGAATTCATATCGGGGGATATTACATCACTTTAAACATCACAGAGACTGCCAGACCCGCCCCACACAGATATACACACACGGATACAGACACATAGAAGCACTCACTATACATTGACAGTAATACAGACCTGGAGAGTGTGTCAATATTTCACTCGCTCTATTTGGTGTGTGTCAGTATTTTTGAGTGGAGTGTGACTGTAGGACAATTTCAATATTTGCAGATACCAAACCTGAAAGAATTGTAAAGTTTGTTGAGGACGGTGTGGAACTCCAACAGGAAAGTTATATGTTGGTGCAGTGTTCAGGTGTATGGCAGATGATGATCAATGCAGCGCAGTGTGAGGTGATACTCTTGAGTAGGAAGGACATTGAAATACAATATAAGACAGGTTGTACCGTTATAAAGGAGGTGCAGGAATAGAGGGCCCAGGGTGTATATGAGAACAGGTTATTGAAGATGTCAGGACAAGTGGGGAAATCAGTAAATCTCACAGATTAGTTTCAGCATCTGAGCTGTTTACAGGAGGAGGTGTAGGAGTGAGTCTCCATGCTCCCTTCCTGGGATTTGATGGAGACGATGTGATGTGAGTCCACCCTCCTGCCCACCGAGACGTGGGGATTCCATTTGTACCAGCTCAACACAAAACAGAGATGGCATCAGGGCCACGGCTTCTCAGTTGTGTCGGGGGGAAACGGAGGTGCCAGAGGTTTAAAGTGAGAATTGCCCTTCACTGAACATTGCTCCTTACTCGGTAGGTGAGACGTGGATGTTTCAGAATCTCCACAGGGTCCTCCCTACATGGCAGGGGGAGGGGGAACGTGAGGGAACGGATATCGGGCACTCCACCATCCGGCTTGACCCTGGCTGTCCTATTCCAAGCTGTTTCTCCTGGAATGGGAGAAAGGGAGGGACGGAGGGAGGGTGGAGTGGGTACCTCTGCTGTTAGTGCTGGTGTAGAGTGAGAGTGAGGGAGCAGAGAGAATGCGGTGACCCTTATCCTGAGAGAGCCAGTAAGGTTATTGATGCTTGTCCTGTATTGCTAGACATTTCTTCAGACCGCAGATACTGCACTGAGCTGGGTGGGAAGCTCAGACAATGCTCGGTGTGTCGGATAGTGTGACCCTTTCTGGGAAGAGAATGGTCTCCCTCTGTGCTACCCCATCCACCAGGACCTCCGTGCCTCTCTCGACAGGCTGTAATTGCCCCTTATCTGCCATGCTCGGGGTAAACTGTACAAACCAACTCCGACATCCAATAAGCTCAACTGTGTGCCCACTGGCCTTTTAAAGATGGCACCAGTGCTAGGGATCACGGAATACCCAGGGGCATCAGTGCGATGGTGAGTACCTCCAGCCGTGATAGGTGGGAGA
>NW_025203295.1:7886-8376 GCF_004010195.1 Chiloscyllium plagiosum
GGGGGGGGGGGGGGTAGGTAGTTAATGAGATGATTTCGATAAGGTAGCACCACGAAAGTAGCACGACCTTGTGCAGACAATCCCTCTGTCACACTCAATGAAAATGGCACTGAGATAAATTATGGTTCGATCCAGCCCAATGAGGTGAAGACACTGTTGAGCCCAATCCCAGCTACAACGCTGCAGCTGCTTGACCAATTCTCTCCATCACAGAGAAGGAGCTCAACATCACCTTCCCCTTGGGAAACATGGCAGGGCAGGAGACTGAGCTATCAGTGGGGAAGCATTTTGAGACACATAATCATAATTCTATTAGATTTAAAATAGAGATGGAAAAGGATGAACTGGGTCGAAAAGTTAACGCTCTAAATCGGAGGAAGGCCAATTTTGATGATATTAGCAAGAACTTCCAAACTGGATTGGAACAGATATTCGCAGTTACGGGTCCAGCTGAGAAGAGGGAAGCCTTCAAAAAAGGAGATGTCAAAAT
>NW_025203296.1:0-651 GCF_004010195.1 Chiloscyllium plagiosum
GCCTACCCTCCATTCAGCCCTCAGAGTGACTGTTATCGGGATGGCGTACCCATTATCTAGATCTCAGGGTAACTGGTATCAGTATGGCCTACCCACCATCCAGCTCTCAAGGTGACAGGTATCATGATGGCCTACCCACCATCCAGCTTTCTGGGTGACTGGTATCAGTATGGCCTACCCACCATCCAGCTCTCAGGGTGACAGGTTTCAGGATGGACTTACCAACATCCAGCTCTCATGGTGACTGGTTTTGGGATGGCCTACCCTCCATTCAGCCCTCAGAGTGACTGTTATCGGGATGGCGTACCCATTATCTAGATCTCAGGGTAACTGGTATCAGTATGGCCTACCCACCATCCAGCTCTCAAGGTGACAGGTATCATGATGGCCTACCCACCATCCAGCTTTCTGGGTGACTGGTATCAGTATGGCCTACCCACCATCCAGCTCTCAGGGTGACAGGTTTCAGGATGGACTTACCACCATCCAGCTCTCATGGTGACTGTTATCGGGATGGCCTACCCACCATTCTGCTCTCAGGGTGACTGTTATCGGGATGGAGTACCCATTATCCAGATCTCAGGGTGACTGGTATCGGGATGGCCTGCCCACCATCCAGATCTCAGGGTGACTGGTATAGGGATGGCCTAC
>NW_025203296.1:4111-8379 GCF_004010195.1 Chiloscyllium plagiosum
GGTATCTGGATGGTCTACCCACCATCCAGCTCTCAGGGTGACTGGGAAAGGGATGGCCTACCTATCATCCAGCTTTTTGGGTGACTGGTATCAGTATGGCCTACCCACCATCCAGCTCTCAGGGTGACTGGTATCAGAATTGCCCACCCACCATCCAGCTCTCAGGGTGACAGGTATCAGGATGGCCTAACCACCATCCAACTCTCAGGGGGACTGGTATCGGGATGGACTACCCACCATCCAGCTCTCAGGGTGTCTGTTATCGGAATGGCCTACCCACCATCCTGCTCTCTGGGTGACTGGTATCGGGATGGCTTACCCAACATCCAGCTCGCAGGGTCACTGGTATCGGGATGGCCTACCCACCATCCAGCTTTCTGGGTGACTGGTATCAGTATGGCCTACCTACCATCCAGCTCTCAGGGTGACTGGTATATGTACGGCCTACCCACCGTCCAGCTCTCAGGGTGACTGGTATACTGACAGCATACACACCATCCAGCTCTCTGGGTGACTGGTATCGGGATGGTCTATCCACATCCAGCTCTCAGGGTGAATGGTATAGTGATGGCCTACCCACCATCCAGCTCTCTGGGTGACTGGTATCGGGATGGCCTACCCACCATCCAGCTCTCAGGGTGACTGGTATCAGGATTGCCCACCCACCATCCAGCTCTCAGGGTGACTGGTATCTGGATTGCCCACCCACCATCCAGCTCTCAGGGTGTCTGTTATCGGGATGGCCTACCCACCTTCCAGCTCTCTGGGTGACTGGTATCGGGATGGCCTACCCATCATACAGCTCTCAGGGCGACTGGATATCGGGATGGCCTACCCACCATCCAGCTCTCAAGGTGACAGGTATCAGGATTGCCCACCCACCATCCAGCTCTCAGGGTGACAGGTATCAGGATTGCCCACCCACCATCCAGCTCTCAGGGTGGCAGGTATCAGGAGGCCTACCCACCATCCAGCTCTCAGGGTGACTGGTATCGAGATGGCCTACCCACCATCCAGCTCTCAGGGTGACTGTTATCGGGATGGCCTACCCACCATCCAGCTCTCAGGGTGACAGGTGTCGGGATGGCCTAACCCACCATCCAGCTCTCTGGTTGACTGGTGTCGGGATGGCCTAACCCACCATACAGCTCTCAGGGTGACCGGTATCAGGATGGCCTACCCACCGTCCAGCTCTCATGGTGACTGGTATCAGGATGGCCTACCCACCATCCAGCTCTCAGGGTGACTGGTATCGAGATGGCCTACCCACCATCCAGCTCTCAGGGTGACTGGTATCGGGATGGCCTACCCACCATCCAGCTCTCAGGGTGACTGGTATCGGGATGGCCTACCCACCATCCAGCTCTCAGGGTGACTGGTATCGGGATGGTCTACCAACCATCCAGCTTTCAGGGTGAATGGTATAGGGATGGCCTACCCACCAACCAGCTCTCTGGGTGACTGGTTTCGGAATGGCCTACCAACCATCCAGCTCTCAAGGTGACAGGTATCAGGATGGCCTACCCACCATCCAGCTTTCAGAGTGACTGATATCGGGATGGCCTACGCCTCATCCAGCTCTCAGGGTGACTGGTATAGGGATGGCCTACCCATCATCCAGCTTTCTGGGTGACTGGTATCAAAAGGTCCTACCCACCATCCAGCTCTCAGGGTGACTGGTATCAGGATGGCCCACCCACCATCCAGCTCTCAGGGTGACAGGTATCAGGATGGACTTACCTCCATCCAGCTCTCAGGGTGACTGGTTTCGGGATGGCCTATCCACCATCCAGCTCTCAGAGTGACTGGTATAGGGATGGCCTACCCATCATCCAGCTCTCAGGGTGACTGGTATCGGGATGGTCTACCCACCATCCAGCTCTGAGGGTGACTGGTATAGGGATGGCCTACCTATCATCCAGCTCTCAGGGTGACTGGTATCGGGATGGTCTACCCATCATCCAGCTCTCAGGGTGACTGGTATATGGATGGCTTACCCACCGTCCAGCTCTCTGGGTGACTGGTAACGGGATGGCCTACCCACCATCCAGCTCTCAGGGTGACTGGTAACGGGATGGCCTACCCACCATCCAGCTCTCAGGGTGACTGGTATCGGGATGGCCTACCCCCCATCCAGCTCTCAGGGTGACTGGTATCGTTTTGACCTACCAACCATCCAGCTCTCAGGGTGACTGGTGTCGGGATGGCCTACCCACCATCCAGCTCTCAGGGTGAATGGTATCGGGATGGCCTACCCACCATCCAGCTCTCAGGGTGACTGGTGTCGGGATGTCCTAACCCACCATCCAACTCTCAGGGTGACCGGTATCAGGATGGCCTACCCACCGTCCAGCTCTCATGGTGACTGGTATCAGGATGGCCTACCCACCATCCAGCTCTCAGGGTGACTAGTATCAGGATGGCCCACCCACCTTCCAGCTCTCAGGGTGACCGGTATCAGGATGGCCTACCCACCATCCAGCTCTCAGGGTGACTCCTATCAAGATGGCCTACCCACCATCCAGCTCCCAGGGTGACTGGTATATGGATGGCCTACCCACCACCCAGCTCTCAAGGTGACTGGTATACGGATAGCCTACCCACCAACCAGCTCTCTGGGTGACTGGTATATGGATGGCCTACCCACCGTCCAGCTCTCAGGGTGTCTGGTATAGGGATGGCCTACCCACCATCCAGCTCTCCAGGTGACTGGTATCGGAATGGCCTACAAACCATCCAGTTGTCAGGGTGACTGGTATCGGGATGGCCTACCCACCATCCAGCTCTCAGGGTGACTGTTATCGGGATGGCCTACCCACCATCCTGCTCTCTTTGTGACTGGTATCGGGATGGCTTACCCACCATCCAGCTCTCAGGGTGAATGGTATAGGGATGGCCTAGCGACCATCCTGCTCTCAGTGTGACTGTTATCGGGATGGCCTACCCATCATCCAGCTCTCATGGTGACTGGTATCGGGATGGCCTACCCACCATCCTGCTCTCTGGGTGACTGGTATCGATAGGTCCTACCCACCATCCAACTCTCAAGGTGACAGGTATCATGATGGCCTACCCACCATCCAGCTCTCAGGGTGACTGGTATCGGGATGGCCTACCCACCATCCAGCTCTCAGTGTGACTGTTATCGGGATGGCCTACCCACCATCCAGTTGTCAGGGTGACTGGTTTCGGGATTGGTCTACCCACCATCCAGCTCTCAAGGTGACTGGTATAGGAATGGCCTACCAATCATCCAGCTTTCTGGGTGACTGGTATCAGTGTGGCCTACCCACCATCCAGCTCTCAGGGTGACAGGTTTCAGGATGGACTTTCCACCATCCAGCTCTCATGGTGACTGGTTTCGGGATGGCCTACCCTCCATTCAGCTCTCAGAGTGACTGGTATAGGGATGGTCCACCCATCATCCAGCTCTCAGGGTGACTGGTGTCGAGATGGCCTACCCACCATCCAGCTCTCAGGGTGACTGGTATCGGGATGGCCAACGTATCATCCAGCTTTTTGGGTGACTGGTAGCGGGATGATCTACCCACCATCCAGCTCTCACGGTGACTGGTATATGGATGGCTTACCCACCGTCCAGCTCTCAGGGTGACTGGTATCGGGATGGCCTACCCACCACCCAGCTCTCAGGGTGACTGGTATCGGGATGGCCAAACCACCATCCAGCTCTCTGGGTGACTGGTATCGGGATGGCCTACCCAACATCCAGCTCTCAGGGTGACTGGTATCGAGATGGCGTACCCACCATCCAGCTCTCAGGGTGACTTTTATCGGGATGGCCTACCCATCATCCAGCTCTCAGGGTCACTGGTATCGGGATGGTCTACCCACCATCCAGCTCTCAGGGTGACTGGTATCGGGATGGCCAACCTATCATCCAGCTTTTTGGGCGACTGGTAGCGGGATGGTCTACCCACCATCCAGCTCTCACGGTGACTGGTATATGGATGGCTTACCCACCGTCCAGCTCTCAGGGTGACTGGTATCGGGATGGCCTACCCACCACCCAGCTCTCAGGGTGACTGGTATCGGGATGGCCAAACCACCATCCAGCTCTCTGGGTGACTGGTATCGGGATGGCCTACCCACCATCCAGCTCTCAGGGTGACTGGTATCGAGATGGCGTACCCACCATCCAGCTCTCAGGGTGACTGTTATCGGGATGGCCTAACCCACCATCCAGCTCGCTGGGTGACTGGTGTCGGGATGGCCTAACCCACCATCCAGCTCTCAGGGTGACCGGTATC
>NW_025203297.1:0-2242 GCF_004010195.1 Chiloscyllium plagiosum
TGTCGGTCAGCAGCAGCAGTCAGCAGTGAGGCCAGGCGTTCGTCTGTAATTCAGCAGCAACTGGCAGTGGCGATTCCTGGTATCGCCAATGTAGGTCAGATGCAGGAGCAAGCACTGAGGCCTGGTATGCACGATCAAGGTCAGCAGCAGCAGCAGTCAGTGGTGAGGCTTGGTGTGCCCAATGTAGGTCAGCAGTAGCAGTCAACAATGAGGTCTGGTGTGCTTATTGTCGGTGAGCAGAAGCAGTCAGTGGCGAGGTCTGGTGTGACTGATGTAGCTCAGCAGCAACAGACACCAGCCACGACTGGTGTGCCCGATGTAGGTCAGTACGAGTAGTCACCAGTGAGGCCTGCCATATCTGATGTAGGTCAGCAGCTCTCAGTGGTGAGGACTGGTGCGCCCGATGTAAGACAGAAACAGCAGTCAAAATATGTGCACAGCAGCATTCAGTGGCAAGACCAAGTGTTCACCATGTAGGTCAGTAGAAGTCAGTGGTGAGATATCTTATGGCTGATGTAACTCAGCAGTAGCAGTCAGCAGTGAGGCATGTCAATCCCGATGTAGGTCAGCAGCACCAGGTAGCGGTGAGGTCTGGTGGGACCAATGTAGATTAACAGCAGCAGTCAGCTTTGGGACATGGTGTGCCCAAAGTCTGTCAGCAGCAGCTGACAGTGGTGAGGCCCAGCGTGCCCGATGTAAATCAGCAGCAGCAGGTAGCGATGAGGTCCAGAGTTCCCAATGTACAACAGCAGCAGCAGTTAACGGTGAGGCCTGTTCTGCCCGATGTAGGTCAGCAGTAACAGTCAGCGGTGAAGACAGTGTGCCTGATGGTCAGCAGCAGCAGTCTGTGGTAAATATAGCTGGTGGAAAACAGGCGCATCTTTGCCACGTGCGGGAAAACATAGTCAGGGCGAACTCTCTTATGGAGAGCCAAGCTTCGAGAGTGTGCCTGTCCATGGCTTAAAGAAGGTCTGTAATTTCTAACTTTTTAAACTATATATCTATTTTTTTCAATTTTATACAGAGAAAACTGCAGTGTTTATTTTTTCACTGAATTCTTTATGTAAATAAGATTTCTGTCCTGGGTATATTGTCACAAAGGTGCCGCTGTGTGGGGATGCATTTCTCACCGCTCCCTGTATTTGGAGTCTATATCTGAGAACACGTGTCCATAAACGCAAAAACGATGTTCTGCCTTCAGCGCAGCTTGCCACGAGACGTCCCCTTTACTCACACCCATTGAGGGTGGTGCTGGATCTTGAGGTCCTGCTCCGTCGTCAAGTCACGTCCTGCGATTGCTGTTGGCCATGCAACGGCATCAACACAAATGTGCTGCCAGAAAAGAACAGCCGGTCAGGCAGCATGTGAGGAGCAGAAGAGTCGACGTTACAGTCATCACATTGCTGATGAAGGGCTAATGCACGAAACAGAGATTCTCCTGCTCCTCGAATGCTGCCTGACCTGCTGTGCTTTTCCAGCATCAAACTCTCGACTCTGATCTTCAGCCTCTGCAATCCTCACTGCCTCCCGAAATCATCAGTCAGACGGGGATGGTGCTGGAGCATGTGCACAGTTAATGTGAATTGTGAATATGCGCGTCGCAAGTGAAGTTGGAATGAAATGTTGTTGTCTCCCATCCCCAGGCGGTGAGTGAGGGTTAAGAGAGAGGGCAGCGCCAGGAGGTATATTCTGGTTTGAGGTTTCATGGTTAGTCAGTGCAGGGATCCAACCCCAAACATGGGGTTTCTGGGGCCGCAGTTTAACCCGCAGGGAGCAACGGCCACGATTCCTGTTTCAGTTTTTCTGTTTTTTTTTAATTTGTCGATTCACTTTTGTTTATATGCCTTTGATGTTAATGGGGCTGAAAACACAGGCTACTGAGTTAAATCATTGCTAATTTTTCTGAGGTGTATGTGCTGTTAGGAAGCCATTTTGTGTGTGTGTATTAGTGACTGAGATTGATGGGAAAGTGTCCCCGTGGATATCTCTGTCTCTGAGCTGGAGGTCAGTATGAAAGAGATTAAGAGAATGGAGATGGGAGTGGAAGGAGTGAACTGAGCAAGATGAGGGGTGGAGTTTGGTGGGGTCATTCATTACGCATCACCCCACCAAGAAAACTCGCACCATTGTTTCTCTCATTCTCCCTTGCACACCATTCACCATTCCAGCATCCGTTCCCAAGCTCTCCTCCAGTGTCATCAAATTCCCGATGATATTTTCTTATTTCCTCTAGGCAATGTTG
>NW_025203297.1:4385-8379 GCF_004010195.1 Chiloscyllium plagiosum
CCCTGTTAGCCATGGCAGGGCCTGCTTTCCCATTTTATTTTTTGCCAGACAGGACTGTGAAACATTAGCAGTTCCTTCAAGTTCTTTTTGAATGTTTGTCATCGTTCTAAGGTATTTTCACCAAATCATTGTAGCCTGCTTGTATCTCTTACCACCCTACTTTTTTATCCCGCGTCTCTGAATCAGTTCTGTCCCTCTCCATCATTCAGAGTTGTTCACTGTTGCTCAATTGGCCTCTCAGAGCTAGATTCCCATTATTCCCTTCTCAGTACACTATTGAAATGTTGAAATTAAAATTGCCAAAATCCCAGAAGATTATCGGACTGCTGTCTCAGAAGAGGATGAATGGGAGGAAGAGAGAGAGAACTTTAACCTGAGGGTCACCCTGGCTCAGTCAAGTGACAAGATTAAGAATTCGGGGCTTTCATGATGACGTCAGCTGGCACCTGAACTAAGCAAATGCTGTTGGTGTCACTCTGCATCGGAAACCTGCCGTCCACTCAACTGAGCTAACCCACTCACAACTATTACGCGGTACGTAATTCAGGGTAGCCTGTCCACTCCATCTGGGTCTTCAATATATGGATCCAAAAACCATTTCATCGACACTCCAGAAATTCATTGATGCAGAATGTTTTGGATGTCAGGTCATTGAGTGCAGCTTACAGGGCAAAAGCAGGTGAATGGGTTTGAAAACAACTCAGTCATAACGGACTTGATCAGCCAAATGTCCTAATTTCTGCTCCAATGTCCCATGGTCCTCTCATTCTTCTGACTTCTGATTATCACACCTTTAATAGCTTCCCACTTATCAAAGGATCGTTTACCTGTGAAAAATGCAAGCAATCAACTTTTGAATGTTCTTGTCTCATACCGTTAAAAATTGCCGAACAACAACGTAAAAATCTGAGCTTATCCTTTTCGTAAACCATTTCAAATTGATGGAATCATGATCTACCCAAAGTATTCTACTACTATCTCTTCATTCATTTGTACTGCCTCATTACCCAAGACGGTATGTTTGATTCTTATCTCGTGGAACATTTCCATTTTGAATCAGAAATTTTTGTGAACATGGTTTAACAAACTCTTCGCTGACCAAGCCTTCAACATGATTTCAGTCCTTAGTCAATGTTTCGAAAATTAAAATCAACATCCGTTTTCACCTTTTAGTTCTTTCATGTATCTGAGATCTCTCAGCATATTTGTTCTCTCATTTTCCTCTGATTACTGGGGAGGGCGGGTGTATAGTATAATTCTATCAAAGTGATTATTCCATCCTTATTTCAAAGCTATATTTTCACTGAATGTGTTTTTAAATTCTATAGTTACAGGAGTAATGCTTTCCTGAACCAAAAACACTACTCCTCCTTCTCTTTTGTCTTCCTTTCTGTCCTTCTTATATTACCTACATCTCAACTCAATTGAATATAGACCGAGAGTTCTCAACTGTTATTTTTATGAGAACCTCTTCAGCCTGGGTTCTTTCCTGTAAACCTCGGGAATCTATCCAAAGCCATCGCACCCTTCCTTGGATAATGGGCCCAAAACTGCTCTCAATCTTTCAAATGCACCGTGACCAGAACTGGTACCAGCTCAGGTGTCCATCTTTGCTCGTACATTATAGGTCCCATGGAATAAATGATAAAATGGCATCTGATGTGTGAATTGCTAAATGAATCTGTAGGTTGACTTTAGCAGAGTTCTGGAACTGCGACTCCCAAATACATTTGCCTTTCAGATTTCTGACACCGTTCCCCGTTCAGAAAGTGATCCCTAAATTTATTGTTTCCACCAAACTGCATGAACCACATTATCCAACATTGTGTTCCATGTGCCACTTTGTCCATATTGCCAGCCTGTCCATATTCTTCTGCACTCGCCCCATTTCCTCAAAACGACCTGAACTTCTACTTACCGTTGTTTCATCTGCAAACGTGACAACAATGCCCTTAGTTCCTTTGTGTGGATCGCGATGAGTTACGTGAATAGCTATACTCCCCACACTGGCCCCTGTGGCAAAAATGATTTTACCATGCATGACCAAATACTCTGCAGTATCTTTCTTAATAAGGGACTCGAAATTTTTACCAATAACTGAGATCCCGCTGCCCAACCTACAGTTTCCTGCCTCTGACTCCCTACTTTCTTAATCAGGGTGTTGAATGAGTCATTATCCAGCAATCTGGGACCATCCCTGATTCCTCTGATTTCTAATAATCAGGACCAATGCCTCTCGAATCTGCTTGGCTACTGCCTACAGTCAACTTGTGCGTGTTCCATCCGGTCATGGTTATTTATCCTCCTGCAGTTTCTTAGTAGCTTGAATTTACTGAGGATCAGTGAAGTCACGTCTGCCCCATGTCTACCTTGAAGTTCTGATTTGTAGCTTGTGTCTTCCACTGTGAAAACTGGTGTAAGGTACTTCGTTAAATCCTCTGCCATTCCTTTGTTCCCTAATATTACTTTTATAGCCTCGGTTTGCAGCCACCTGACATCCAATCTTGCCTCACTGCAACGTTTTAGATATCCAAGGAAATCACCAGCAGCCTTCCTTTACATTAGTTGCGAGCGTACTCATACTTCATCTGTTCCCATCAGTATTTTTTAAGTTACGTTCTACTATTTTTTGAATGCTTCCCAATGCTGTGGCTTCCCCGAATGTTCCCAACATTGCATGCTTTTACTTTTGCTTTCTTGCTCTCCCTGAATCTACTGTCAGCCATATTTGGCTCATCCTCCCGTTAATGAGTTTCTTTTTCCTTCCGATGAATTTGTGCTGCATTTCCTAAATCATCCCAGAAACCCCTGCCATTGCTACTCCAGTGTTGCGGTACGATGACTAAGTGGTTTACTCTGCTGCTTCACAGACCAGGGACCCGGGATCAATGCCAGCCTCGGGGTCTAGTCTGGGTTGACATTTCACATTCTCCCCCTGTCTACTTGGGTTTCGTCTGGGAGTTCTGGTTTCCTCCCATAATCTACAGATGTGAGTTTCGGTGAATTAGCCATGTTCAATTGTCCATAGTGTTCAGCGATGTGAAGGTCAGATGCATTATGCAGGGGATACGTAGAGTAATAGTATGGGGGAATGTTTGTGGTTTGGTTACTCTTCGGTGTGTCATAGTGGACGTATAAGGGACAAGTGGCCTGTTTACACACTGAAGGGATGTATGATCCACTGTCTTCGCTGCCAGGCTCGCCCTCACAATCATCTTTGGCCAACAACTTCCCCATATCTGTGTAGTTACCTTTCCACAGTGTTTATACCTTTCAATCTGATTCAATTCTCTCCACTTCAAAATGTAGGTGGATCTTTATTATGTTTACGGGCACTGCCTTTCGCGAGTGCTTTACCTTGACATCCCAGATGAATTCTGCCTCATTGTGCATAATGTATTCCAGAATTGACTGCTCCTTCGTGAGCTCGAGCACAATCTGATCCCAAAACAATCTCGTGCACATTTCAAACTGTTTTTCCTTGTCCATCTTCATGTTGAAATTCCTCATCATTATTTCAGTAGCGTCTTTCTTACTTGCTTTTTCTATCTCCCGATACATTTCCTTGCCTTACGACTTCTGAGAAATTTGTAAACAATTTCCAACAGGATTCTTTTTCCCTCGTGTTTTCTAACTCTGGATACGCTGATTCTACACTTTCTTGCTCTATTTCCCTTAATGCTGACAATTTACTTTTTTTTCTGACGAACAAGGTCGCCCCGCCCCCTCTACCTATCTGTCTTTTCATAAAATATGTGCTCTTGGATATTTAGTTCCCAGCCTGGATCCCTTTGCAACCACGTCTCTGTGATACCTCCAACATTCTACACGCCAATTTCAATCTGTGTCAGAAGCTCATTTTCCTTGTTTTGTTTACAGTGTGTATTTAGGTACAACACCCTCATTCCTGCGATGACTGCGCCTCTTCTCATAATTCTGCCTTTATCTACTGAGTCTGGAGTTAGATACCTGATTCTTTCCATATTTCCGTACT
>NW_025203298.1:0-2626 GCF_004010195.1 Chiloscyllium plagiosum
ATTATCCACTGTTCTCCCTTTACATAACTGAGCTCTTTTTGTCTCATGATGAATTCTTGTTACCAGCACATTTTCTGGCAATAGTCTCTCAGGCGTGCATATCTTCTCATCCCTCAGTATTGCTGACTGAGAAGATCCTGTCTCTTTCAATATTGAAACAGCCTTACCTATGACTCCTGGCCTATGTGAGTAAACTTTACCCTTGTATGTATATTTTAAGCATATTTGGCACATATTCCTTGATCAACCTCTGATCATCTTGTACACTCTGAAGCAGTTGTCTAACTTCCCTTTTGGTTTTTGTTACTGGTCCAACAAATCTTCCAGGGTTGTCTGGTTTTCCGACATCTGGTTTTCCTAGCCCACCAACACTGTGATTTTGTGTGGCCCATTTTATTACAATGAAAACACCGAGAGCATTTAGCAAGAAAGAGAGTGAATGCATTCCTATCTGTTACTACTTAACAAATGATGTCTTAATGAGGAAATGGAGGCCATCACTTCTTTGTCCCTCTCAAGGGTTTCTTTATTAACCTGTGATAAATTATCCTTATTGTCTTCGTTGCGATCTACCTTTTCCTTTCCACGTGAGGATATCTCATTGCTCCAATTTCTATCCCCCATGGACTGAAATAAATTCTGAAAACCAAACTGAGTTAACGGACAACTGACAATCATCAGCCACTTTAGCTGATAACTTTGCTGTTTTAAGTCTCTTTTTATCCACATGAGGTCGCACTGCTTCAAGCAGTGAATATTTGAATTTCTCCAAATTATTTACCGCTCAACATAGGATTGCTTGCTTTTTTCAAGCTCTTATTCATCTATCAAAATTGCTCTGTTTGATCCTTTCAAACTCAATGTAGTTTTGATCAGGATCCCTCATTAGATTCCAGAAACCAGATCCGTCCTCTGATAGGGATGCGAATGCCTCACTCTACCGACCTAAAAGTTCCGTTTGGATTAACAAAACCCACATTGACTCTGGCCATTGCATTTGTCTAGCCACCTTTTCAAATGAGCTGAAAAAGCCTTCCATATCCTTCTCATCAAACGTAGGCAATGCTTGACCGAGAATAGGCTTCTGGCTACCAGGGGTTTGCTCATCCTCATACATTTCCTTACTAACTCTACCGTCAGCCTTTATCTCCAGTTCTTTACGCTGACTTTCCTTTTTAAAGTGTCAGTTTTTGCTGTTCAAAAGCTCTCTCCTTCTTTCTCCTCTGCTGCTCTCTCTTTTATCCATCTCTTCTGCTGTTTTTTTCTCTCTCTTCTGCTTTTTAACGTAACTCTAACTGTTTCATTTCTGCTGCCCTTTCGTTAAATCTCACCGCTAACTCAAGCGCCTCATTTGCAATTGAATTCTTGCCAGCTCTGTAGATTCTGATGGTTTCTCCAGAAAGTTTCATTGACGAGCTACTGCTGTAAGTATCTCTTCTTCCCTCACAGAAGCAGGCAGGTCCAATTCCAGCTTCACTGCTAATTCCTGCAGCTTGGTCTTATTCACTTTTTTCAAACGTTCAAAAGTCATTGCATCCACATCCAGAAAACTTTTGGCGACTGAAACAATCATTGCTATCCAAAGCTTCGTCTGCCCAACAAACGCAACACGCGAAATAAAGACAGGAGCACCTCACACTCGCTATGTGAACTCCCCCAAAGGGCCCCCAGTCTGTTATTGACTGGGCTAGACCACTCAAAGCACTCTTAAGTAGGTCGCCCAGAGCATAACATTGCAACGTGTTTCGGTAAGTGCACAATGTAAATTACCCGGACTAAGTTAGCGAGGTTGTCTACTAGATTTTAAAACAGACAAAACCTGTATTCAAAAAGACAGAAAATTACACAATGAAATACAAAGAACAGAATAAAGAAACCCGACATAACTTTACCTATGCCGATAGACTTAATTATGCTGTTCCAAATGTACACAACAGTCACAATAGGCAAACTCCATTTAAAAACCAGTATAAATGGAGCACATGCTTTCAGGTTAAAGTTGAAGGGCAGAAGTCTCATATAATCAAAAGGCCTCTGGAAATACTTTTCACCTCTGTACCAAAGGAGACTGATCGGAGTCAGGCCCCATTTAATTGTCCTTCTGATAAACATCAAAGACAGGGTCTCCTTGAGTCAAAGAACAGCTTTTAAACCAAAAAGGGACTAGCTTTGTGGCAGAAAAATAGGCTAGTGTTCTGTACGGGGGTCAGTAGCTGGTGGGAATGGCGAACTCTTTCAGAATTCGACTGCTGGCAGATTTGTGAAAAACATAACGTTCAGTGCAGGCTTACACACCAACTGCACATTGAGATGATAAGAGTTCATTCAGGACCTGGAGCTCTCTCTCAACCAACATGGTGGGGAGGGGGAGTGTCCAGAGAGCTATGTACATTATCATGGAGTCATAGAGTCCTATAGCACGGAGACAAGACTTTAGCCCAGACTGGTTCATGCTGACCAAAATGTTCATCCATGCTCAGCCCATTTCCCTGCACTTGGCCCATATCGTTGTCAATGTTGCCTATCTATATATTTGTCCAAATGTGAAGACGTGTATTGCAGTAAACACACTATATTTCACGCTATCACGTTTTGTTTTGGAAATAATGAGTGTTAGTGCATAACG
>NW_025203298.1:5816-8381 GCF_004010195.1 Chiloscyllium plagiosum
AAGGACAATCGTGAAAGGGAATTAAATATTGGCCCAGCATCCCATTAATGAATAAAAGAATATGCTTACACTCAGGGAAGAGAGACAAAGCGACATATCTCACTTGAAACAGTAACTCTGATGTATATCTTACATGGTCACAGTTTTCAGTAATATGGTAACAGGAGAAAAATAGATAAGGTTAATCTCGTTTGTTTTCCATCCCAGCTAATCATCAAAAATCCGTTTGTTTGCTTCTTTCCCTCTGTCGTTCCCTTTATCTATTCTACTCAGTCCTTCTCCCCTTTACAACAGGCGTCCTTGTCACCAACATCAATCACACTATTTTCCCAGCGGCGTTCACTTCTGATGTCTGGTCAATGGACTCAAAATGCCAATTATTTTTTTCTCTCGATCTGAGGCTGCCAAATCTGCTCAGTTTCTCTGGCACTTTCTAGTTCTTTTTGATTCTGATCTCTTGCATCATTCTTTGATATATTTAACCTTTACTGTTGTTATTACATGGGATGTCTGCATCGCTGACAGGGGCAGTATTTGTTGACCCTTGACTGTGAGCGTATTTCCGAAGGTAGTACAGAGCCAAGCACATTACTGTGGGTCTGATGTTAGTCTTAAGCCAGATGTCTTTTCCAAACGACATCAGTGAAATAGATAAACTTATAGACTAAATGCTGGTGATGCTATGGTTATAATTATTTAAAATTAATTTTATTTCCAATCCCTGAAATTTGAATTTACGTTCTGACATAATTTGTGGTAGCATGTGAACAGTGCCTTTATCTGTAATAACATGTGCCTCTGAGTTACATTTCTTGCAACAGTATTACACTGACACAGCGTCCCTATCATGAGGTTACTTTAGAGACCAGAACAAGGTAGTGATCGATATATTTGCAACTGAAATCATGCTTCAAGGAGACCTGTAACCATAAAGGCATGAAAAATGGCTTATTAAGCGTCAGCGTTGATGCCAAGATGGTGATAGTGGATAGGTTTGATGATGGACAGAATACCGAGACATAAATGAATTCCGGGTAAAAATGTTCTTCGGGATTGTTAACAAACTTGCTCTCAGGTGTTTGTGAGGGTGCGACTGTGCACGGTTCTGAAATTTGTGGATAATGAATGGAATTTGCATTTGAAACTGAAGACAACATTTGCCGTCTTTGCCAAATGCCATTGTCGATTGTAAAAGAAATCGCAAGGAAGTTCGCCGTGGTTTATGGGATTAGTAAATGCATAGAGATGAAGGTACATACCAGGAACACCAACAATAGCGAGCAAGGGATAGTAACCAGTCTGAATAATCATCAGTACACCATATATCCGATCTGATAATGTCGACCGATACCAGGAAAGATAGAAAAGACCCAAGGACAAACTCTTGTCCATTGTTGCAGCATTCCAGTCTAATGTTAGCAGATTCTGATCCATTGATGGAACATTCCAGACTATTCTCAGATGTATACCTCTTCTCTTCCTGTCTCTGCAGCTGCTGATCACTGTTCGTGGTGGAGGTGATGCATCTGCTGATACAATGGCATAAAGCATTGCAAGAAACCCTTTACTAATAGGAGAGGGAAACCGTCCAGTGACATCATTAAGATCCATGGAGACTGACATCAATCATAGTCACTGAACAAACAGGCTTTGTTCCTTTGCAATACTGTAACTGCCTGAACCTCCACCACCACCCCTCTCAAAAATCACAATCCAGATGTTGTTACCGTGTTGGTCGCTCCTCGATTAGAACAGGCACTATCCAATATATTTACAGTGGCTACATTGACACTACTTTACACAGGAAATGTGGATTTGACTAGGCATTCCTTTCATTGAACTAATGAGGCAATTTTGTGTCTTCAGCACTCAATATGCTTCAGCACTTTTTTTTAAAATAAACTCACAAACACCTTAACACACTTTATTGGCTTCAAAGCAGAAAGACTTACATTGTTTGTATTCAGTCCAAAGCCAAATGTGGCATATGTTGTCACAAAGCCAGTCCTTTTACAAAGTTATGTTATCCTTGAATTTTCTTCTTCAGTGAGGTTCCAAATGACCCAAGATTCCAATATGTCTGAGTTTTGAAAAGGTCATTTGGGGTCCTTTTGTTTATACCTAACTCGTAATGCCTCAGACAGAATGTATTCAAGTCTTTGTATAATCCAGCGGACGTGACCAGCTCTCGAGCTGGGCAGATCGATTCAGTTTGGGGATTAGCTGAGTTAGGGTCACTGTTGAAATTGGACGCTCTCCCCCTACTTCTCTTCCGACCTCATCACCTGTAAGCGTTTTGTAGCAGATTTACTTTTTGTGATAAAGCATTTGTTTTTTTGCAATTCTTGCAAGTATTTTGGAACAACATCCTCAAGTCAGGATAGCCTCTTGGTTGGATAACGCAATTTCGGTTTCATGTGCTTCATGCCGTAATTTGGTAAATAAAGTCTGTTTGTTTAAAACTCGGCAGTCTGACCAGCTAATTCACTCCGAGAATATCCACTATACGCTAACCTTCCACAAATATCAAAATTACGTTTGGACTACCTGCTTAAAAATGTTTTG
>NW_025203299.1:0-3981 GCF_004010195.1 Chiloscyllium plagiosum
TTAACTGCATAATCCTGTTCCTGAATAATCCTGATCCTGAAAAATCCTGTTCCGAATAATCCTCTTCCGGAATAATCCTGTAACTGAAAAGTCCTGTTCCTGGATAATCCTGTTATTGAATGATCCTTACCTGAATAACCCTGTAACTGAAAAATCATGTTCCTGAATAATCCTGTTCATGAATAATCATGTACCAGAATAATCCTGTAACTGAATAATCCTGTTCCTGAATAATCCTGTAACAGAATAATCCTGTTCCTGAATAATCCTGTACCAGAATAATCTGTTAACTGCATAATCCTGTTCCTGAATAATCCTGATCCTGAAAAATCCTGTTCCGAATAATCCTCTTCCGGAATAATCCTGTAACTGAAAAGTCCTGTTCCTGGATAATCCTGTACCTGAATAATCCTGTTTCTGAATAACCCTGTAACTGAATAATCCAGTTCCTGAATAATCCTGTTATTGAATGATCCTTACCTGAATAATCTTATAACTGAAAAATCATGTTCCTGAATAATCCTGTACCTGAATAATCTTGTTTCTGAAAGCTCCTGTACCTGAATAATCTTGTACCTGAATAATCATGTCACTGAAAAATCCTGTTCCTGAAAAATCCTGTAACTGCATAATCCTGTTCTTGGATCATCCTGTTCCTGAATAATCCTGTTCCTGAATGATCCTGTACCTGAATAATCTTATCAATGAAAAATCCTGTTCCTGAATAATCCTGTACTTGAATAATCCTGTACCTGAAAAATCCTGTTCCTGAATAATCCTGTATCTGAATAATCTTATAACTGAAAAATCCTGTTCCTGAATATTCCTGTAAGCTGAAAAATTGTGTTCCTGAATAATCTTGTTCCTGAAAATCCTGTACCTGAATCATCCAATTCCTGAATAATCCTGTTCCTGAATGGTCCAGTACCCGAAGAATCACATAACTGAAAAATCCTGTTACTGAATAATCCTGTACCTGAATAATCTTATAATTGAAAAATCCTGTATCTGAATAATTTTGTACCTGAATAATCCTGTAACTGAAAAATCCTGTTCCTGAATAATCCGGTTTCTGAATAATCATGTACCTGAATAATCCTGTTCCTGAATAATGTTATAAGTGAATAAACCTGTACCTGAATAATCCTGTACCTGAATAATCTTATAACTGAATAATCCTATTCCTGAATAATCGTGTACCGGAATAATCTTGTTTCTGAAAACTCCTGCACCTGAATAATCCTGCACTTTAATAATCTGTTAACTGCATAATCCTATTCCTGAATAATCCTGTACCTGAATAATGTTATAACTGAAAAATCCTGTACCTGAATAATCCTGTACCGGAATAATCCAGTTCCTGAATAATCCTGTTCCTGAAAGATCCTTACCTGAATAATCTTATAACTGAAAAATCATGTTCCTGAATAATACTGTACCTGAATAATCTTGTACCTGAATAATCCTGTCACTGAAAAATCCTGTTCCTGAAAAATCCTGTTCCTGAAAAATCCTTTACTTGAATCATCCTGTTCCTGAAGAATCCTGTACCTGAATAAACTTATAACTGAAACATCCTGTACCTGAATAATCTTGTACCTGAATAATCCTGTAACTGAAAAATCTTCTACCTGAATAATCCTGTACCTGAAAAATCCTGTTGCTGAATAGTTCTGTACCTGAATAATCTAGTAACTGCACAATCCTGTTCCTGAAAAATCCTGTCCCTGAATAATCCTGTTCCTGAAAAACCCTTTTCGTGAATAATCCTGTTCCTGAATAATCTTATAACTGAAAAATCCTGTTCCTGAATGATCCTGTGCCTGAATAATCTTGTAACTGCATAATCCTGTTCCTGAAGATTCCTGTACATGAATAATTCTGTTCCTGAAGAATCCTGTACCTGAATAATCTTATAACTGAAAAATCCTGTACCTGAATAGTTTTGTACCTGTATAATCGTGTAAGTGAAAAATCCTGCTCCTGAATAATCCTGTACCTGAATAATCCTGCACCTGAATAATCCTGTTCCTGAATAACTTTATAACTGAAAAATCCTGTACCTGAATAATCCTGAAACGAACAAATCCTGTACCTGAATAATCCTGTACCTGAATAATTTTGTAACTGAAAAATCCTGTACCTGAATAATCCAGTTCCTGAATAATCCTGTTCCTGAATGATCCTGTACCTGAATAATCTTATAACTGAAAAATCCTGTTCCTGAATGATCCTGTGCCTGAATAATCTTGTAACTGCATAATCCTGTTCCTGAAGATTCCTGTACATGAATAATTCTGTTCCTGAAGAATCCTGTACCTGAATAATCTTATAACTGAAAAATCCTGTACCTGAATACTCTTGTTACTGAATAATATTATAACTGAATAAACCTGTACCTGAATAATCCTGTACATGAATAATCCTGTGCCTAATTAACCTTATAACTGAAAAATCCTGTTCCTGGATAATCTTATACCGGACTGATCCTGTAACTTTAAAATCGTGTTCCTGAATAATTCTGTACCTGAATAATCTTATAACTGAAAAATCCTTTTCCTGAATATTGCTGTAACTTAAAAATCCTGTTCCTGAATAATCCTGTTCCTGAATACTCCTGTTCCTGAATGATCCAGTACCTGATTAATCCTCTTCCTGAATAATCCTGTTCCTGAATGTTCCTGTACCTGAATAATCATATAACTGAAAAATCCTGTTCCTGAATAATCCTGTACCTGAATAATCCTGTTCCTGCAAAATCCCGAACCTGAATAATCTTGTACCCGAATAATCCTTTAACTGAAATATCCTGTTCCTGAAAACTCCTGTTCCTGAATGATCCTGTATGTGAATAATATTAGAACTGAAGAATCCTGTTACTGAATAATCCTATACCTGAATAATCCTTTTCCAGAAGAATCCTGTACCTGAATAATCTTGTAATTGAAAAATCCTGTACCTGAATACTGTTGTACCTGAATAATCCTACAACTGAAAAATCCTGCTCCTGAATAATCCTGTTCATGAATAATCATGTACTGGAATAATCCTGTAACTGAATAATCCTGTTCCTGAATAATCCTGTAACAGAATAATCCTGTTCCTGAATAATCCTGTACCAGAATAATCTGTTAACTGCATAATCCTGTTCCTGAAAAATCCTTTTCCCGAATAATCCTCTTCCGGAATAATCCTGTAACTGAATAGTCCTATTCCTGAATAATCTTGTACCTGAATAATCCTGTTCCTGAATAATCCTGTAATTGAATAATCCAGTTCCTGAATAATCCTGTTATTGAATTATCCTTACCTGAATAATCTTATAACGGAAAAATCATGTTCCTGAATAATCCTGTACTTGAATAATCTTGTTTCTGAAAACTCCTGTACCTGAATAATCTTGTACCTGAATAATCCTGTCACTGAAAAATCCTGTTCCTGAAAAATCCTGTTCCTGAATACTCCTGTATCTGAATAATCCTGTAACTGCATAATCCTGTTCTTGGATCATCCTGTTCCTGAATAATCCTGTTCCTGAAAAATCCTGTTCCTGAATACTCCTGTATCTGAATAATCCTGTAACTGCATAATCCTGTTCTTGGATCATCCTGTTCCTGAATAATCCTGTTCCTGAATGATCCTGTACCTGAATAATCTTATCACTGAAAAATCCTGTTCCTGAATAATCCTGTAACAGAATAATCCTGTTCCTGAATAATCCTGTAACAGAATAATCCTGTTCCTGAATAATCCTGTAACAGAATAATCCTGTTCCTGAATAATCCTGTAACAGAATAATCCTGTTCCTGAATAATCCTGTAACAGAATAATCCTGTTCCTGAATAATCCTGTAACAGAATAATCCTGTTCCTGAATAATCCTGTAACAGAATAATCCTGTTCCTGAATAATCCTGTAACAGAATAATCCTGTTCCTGAATAATCCTGTAACAGAATAATCCTGTTCCTGAATAATCCTGTA
>NW_025203299.1:4674-8383 GCF_004010195.1 Chiloscyllium plagiosum
GCCTGTCCCTGCCGCTTCTGATTGTCAGTTTCAGCTGTCCGCTGTAGTGGCCGGTTTATTGGGTCCAGGTCTATGTGAGTAATCTTATAACTGAAAACCTGTACCTGAATACTGTTATACCTGAATAATCCTGTAACTGAAAAATCCTGCTCCTGAATAATCGTGTTCCTGAATAATCATGTCACTGAATAATCCTGTTCCAGAATAATCCTGTCCCAGAATAATCGTGTAACTGAAAAATCCTGTTCCTGAATAATCCTGTTCCTGAATAATCCTGTAATTGAAAAATCCTGGATTTGAATAATCCTGTACCTGAATAATCCTGTTCCTGAATAATCCTGTTCCTGAATGATCCAGTACCAGAAGAATCATATAACTGAAAAATCCCATCCCTGAATAATCCTGTACCTGAATAATCCTGTTCCTGAAAAACCCTTTTCATGAATAATCCTGTTCCTGAATCATCTTATAACTGAAAAATTCTGTTCCTGAATAATCATATAATTGAAAAATCCTGTTCCGGAATTATCCTGTACCTAAATAATCCTGTTCCTGAATAATCCTGTACCTGAATAATCTTGTACCTGAATAATCCTGTAACTGAAAATCCTGTTCCTGAAAACTCCTGTTCCTGAATGACCCTGCAGCTGAATAATCTTATAACTGAAAAATCCTGTTCCTGAATAATCCTGTACCTGAATAATTACTGTTCCTGAAGAATCCTGTACCTGAATAATCATATAACTGAAAAATCCTGTAACTGAATAGTTTTGTACCTGAATAATCCTGTACCTGAATAATCCTGCACCTGAATAATCCTGAAACTGATAAATCCTGTTCCTGAATAACCTTATAACTGAAACATCCTGTACCTGAATAATCCTGAAACAGAAAAATACTGTTCCTGAATAATCCTGTACCTGAATAATTTTATAACTGAAAAATTCTGTTCCTGAATGATCCTGTACCTGAATAATCATATAATTGAAAAATCCTGTTCCGGAATTATCCTGTACCTAAATAATCCTGTTCCTGAATAACCCTGTATCTGATTAATTACTGTTCCTGAATAATCCTGTACCTGAATAATCCTGTAACTGAAAAATCCTGCTCCTGAATAATCCTGTTCCTGAATAATCATGCCACAGAATAATCCTGTTCCAGAATAATCCTGTACCAGAATAATCCTGTAACTGAAAAATCCTGTTCCTGAATAATCCTGTAACTGAAAAATCCTGTTCCTGAATAATCCAGTACCAGAAGAAACATATAACTGAAAAATCCCGTCCCTGAATAATCCTGTACGTGAATAATCCTGTTCCTAAAAAATCCTATACCTAAATAATCTTGAACCTGAATAATCCTGTAACTGAAAAATCCTGTTCCTGAATAATCCTGTTACTGAATAATCCTGTTCCTGAATAATCATGCCACTGAATAATCCTGTTCCAGAATAATCTTGAACCTGAATAATCCTGTAACTGAAAAATCCTGTTCCTGAATGATCCTGTTACTGAATAACCCTGTTCCTGAATAATCATGCCACTGAATAATCCTGTTCCAGAATAATCCTGTACCAGAATAATCCTGTAACTGAAAAATCCTGTTCCTGAATAATCCTGTAACTGAAAAATCATGTACTTGAATAATCCTGTAACTGAAAAATCCTGTTCCTGAATAATCCTGTTACTGAATAATCCTGTTCCTGAATAATCATGCCACTGAATAATCCTGTTCCAGAATAATCCTGTACCAGAATAATCCTGTAACTGAAAAATCCTGTTCCTGAATAATCCTGTACTGAAAAATCATGTACTTGAATAATCCTGTACCTGAATAATCCTGTTCCTGAATAATCCTGTTCCTGAATAATCCAGTACCAGAAGAATCATATAACTGAAAAATCCCGTCCCTGAATAATCCTGTTCCTGAAAAACCCTTTTCCTGAATAATCCTGTTCCTGAATAATCTTATAACTGAAAAATCCTGTTCCTGAATGAACCTGTACCTGAATAATCCTGTAACTGCATAATCCTGTTCCTGAATAATCCTGTACCTGAATAATTCTGTTCCTGAAGAATCCTGTTCCTGAATATCTTTATAACTGAAAAATCCTGTACCTGAATAATCCAGTTCCTGAATGATCCTGTACCTGAATAATGTTATAACTGAAAAATCCTGTTTCTGAAAATCCTGTACCCGAATAATCCTGTTCCAATAGAATCCTGTACCTGAATAATCGTATAACTGAAACATCCTGTACTTGAATAATCCTGTTCCTGAATAATCCTGTTCCTGAATGATCCAGTACCTGAAGAATCATATAACTGAAAAATCCCGTCCCTGAATAATCTGTACCTGAATAATCCTGTAACTGAAAAATCCTGTTCTTGAATAATCCAGTTCCTGAATAAATTTATAACTGAAAAATCCTGTTCCTGAATATTCCTGTAACTGCATAATCCTGTTCCTGAATAATCCTGGACCTGAATAATTCTGTACCTGAATAATCTTATAAATGAAAAATCCTGTTCTTGAATAATCCTGTAAAAGAAAATCCTGTACTTGAATAATCCTGTACCTGAATAATCCTGTACCTGAATAATCCTGTTCCTGAATGATCCAGTACCAGAAGAATCAAATGACTGAAAACTCCCATCCCTGAATAATCCTGTTCCTGAAAAACCCTTTTCCTGAAAAATCCTGTTCCTGAATAATCTTATAACTGAAAAATCATGTTCCTGAATGAACCTGTATCTGAATAATCCTGTAAATGCATAATCCTGTTCCTGAATAATCCTGTACCTGAATAATTCTGTTCCTGAAGAATCCTGTACCTGAATAATCTTATAACTGAAAAATCCTGTACCTGAATAGTTTTGTACCTGAATAATCTTATAACTGAAAAATCCTGTACCTGAATACTGTTATACCTGAATAATCCTGTAACTGAAAAATCCTGCTCCTGAATAATCCTGTTCCTGAATAATCATGCCACTGAATAATCCTGTTCCAGAATAATCCTGTAACAGAATAATCCTGTAACTGAAAAATCCTGTTCCTGAATAATCCTGTACTTGAATAATCTTATAGCTGAAAAATCCTGTTCCTGAATAATCCTGTAACTGAAAATTCCTGTACTTGAATAATCCTGTTCCTGAATAATCCAGTACCAGAAGAATCATATAACTGAAAAGTCCCGTCCCTGAATAATCCTGTACCTGAATAATCCTGTTCCCGAAAAACCCTTTTTCGGAATAATCCTGTACCTGAATAATCCTGTAACTGCATAATCCTGTTCCTGAATAATCCTGGACCTGAATAATTCTGTTCCTGAAGAATCCTGTACCTGAATAATCTTATAACTGAAAAATCCTGTTCCTGAATTGTTTTGTACCTGAATAATCCTGTAAGTGAAAAATCCTGTTCCTGAATAAACCTGTACCTGAATAATCCTGCTCCTGAATAATCCTGTTCCTGAATAACTTTATAACTGAAAAATCCTGTACCTGAATAGTCCTGTACCTGAATAATCATGTACCGGAATAATCCTGTAACTGAATAATCCTGTTCCTGAATAATCCTGTAACTGAATAATCCTGTTCCTGAATAATCCTGTTCCTGAATGTTCCAGTACCTGAAGAATCATATAACTGAAAAATCCTGTCCCTGAATAATCCTGTACCTGAATAATCTTGTACCTGGATAA
>NW_025203300.1:0-3103 GCF_004010195.1 Chiloscyllium plagiosum
CATCTCGAAGGACAGGAGCAGCAGATACATGGGTAGAGCACCACTGTAAGCCCCTCTCTAAAACACTCGGCATCCTGACATGGAAATATCCACCGATCCTTTACTGTAATTGGGTCAAAGTCTGGAATTCCCTTCCTCAGGCCATTTTGGAACATAAAGTGGTTGAGGAGGCATTATGAGTATGTAATAAGCAATCAAAAGGTTTGAAGTAAAGTTACAGAATCAGTCCCTACCATGGTAGCTTCAATTAATAAAACAGTATGAAATGAAAATGCTGGGATAGTGGCAGACCCACCAAAGGTTTGAAGCATGTTACATCGTTCAGTATTATCCTTCAGAGGACGTCTGACCTTCCTACCTGGTCTGCCCTATCCATTCAACAATAAGGCGATTGTCCTTTCCTGTGACGAACCTGACTAAAGAACCCATCAGGAGAAAGTGAGGACTGCAGGTGCTGGAGATCAGAGTTGACAGTGTAGTGCTGGAAAAGCACAGTAGGTCAGGCAGCATCCGAGGAGCAGGAAAGTCAACGTTCCAGGCATAACCCCTTCCTCATGTGTCCTAATGAAGGCCTCATGCCCGAAACGTCGATTCTCCTGCTCCTCGCACGCTGCCTGACCTGCTGTACTTTTCCAGGACTACACTCTCGACTGAGAAGCCATTTGGTTGTAATAAAGCTTCTTAAGAAAGATCAACCGTAATTAGCCGAGCAAGATGGCAGGCCTTCAAAAAGGTAGCTGATCAACACCTTGGATATGTGACTAACCTTTTCATAAGTCAGTGAAGAATTCAAAAAATGCAAATTACGGTGAGGCAGGCTCTTCAGACAGAGTCCGGTACAAATTTAAGATTAATGATTGGATGTAAAGTCTCCTGTGATGTTGCCTGAACAGCAAGAGAGTTCTTGCCAGTATTGCACTCCAATATTTGTTCATGATGTAAAGTGTCAGATTGATTGCATTTCTGTTTGGGACCGCTTTCTGTGCATTTCAAATATTAGGATCACAGCGGTGATATCATGACACCAGCATTCCCAAACTCCAGTTTGATGTTGAATGGACGGGGTTTGCAATACCATCGTTTGCCCAGGGTGAAATATGAATTTAAAGAAAGCCTGGATTCGGAAAGAAAGCCAAATGGTGACCATGTAACCCGAGTCAATGGGAAAATACAAAAACAGCTGGTTCACGAATGACAAGGCATCTGTCACCTTCCCATGGACTGGCCAACATGAGATTCCAGACCCATTGGGAAGTAATTGACTGTGTTCTGAAGTGGTTTTAGCAACTTATTCAATGGGCAATTGGGGATAGGGACTCATTGCTGACCCTAACCAGAAAGTAATACATGTAATAAAATCTCACAACAAGTATATCAATTAAATGTAATTGTTGCGCAGTTCCTGATGTCATTTCAAGTATTTCACGTGAATATTCTAAAATGCACTTTGAGTGATGTTGCACAGTCTACACGGACTACAATATAACTCAGTGGGACATTCAGAGTAGATCCAGTTCAACACTGAAGTTCAATTGCAGAATTTTCAGCACTGAATTTTTAACCTAAATAAAAGTTTTAAATTGTGTTTATCGTCCAGAAATAAATAAAATCTGTTGCAATTCGTCTTCATAAATTTGTATTCACTTATGAAAAAAGTCAACATTCTTAAAATAAACTTGTTTCGATTTGAATCTTACCAACAAATCACTTCTTTCATCTGGCTTTGCTGTTACCATCACTTCCTTGAAACGAGTTTAGCATTTATGCAAATAAACACAGAAATAGAATTCTCAGAATAAATCTCAGAAAAAATCTGTCTGAATATTGAGTGATCTGGAAATGCTGATCGGAATGAGGTTGCAAGACTTTACTGTGATAGTGTTTTCATTGTATCTCAGCAGTATTATTCTCGGCTGAGGAATGTTTAATGGTTCAGTGCAATGCATATTTAGTCTATAGTTAACTTTTACTGTACATCTCATGGAATTTTTAATATTGTAGAGGGTGATTTATTCTGTGTCGACTCTGTGTTGTACCTGCTCTGGGAGGGTTTTTTTTTAGGTAACCCTGGATGCAGCTCTACACTGTGTCTTAACCAAAATGTATTTGTCATGTTTGCAATGGACAGCACAATATAGAGGGAGATTTACCCAGCACATTACATTAGCTGTACAATCACAGAAAACATTTGATGTAGCCGTGTAAAGGGGCTTGAACTCCTACCCACTGTCTCTCTGATTTTGAAATGCTTGATACCAGAATAAAAAGGAACAACACTATGCATTGAAACTTTGTTATACAAGTAGATTATCATCTACAGGCACAGACATATATACACACATAAGCAAATCATCTATGAACAACCCTTGCAGTGTTTAATGGATGAGTGCTGAGAGAGCTTTAATATTCAATGTGTGTCTTCCATGCAACACGTGCCGACAGTGAGTTTTATATGGTAGTTTTATATGGTAGTTTTCATCTGTCTTTAACCTTTTCTGTGACAGCCGTGGTTGTCTTTGACAAATATTCAACAGAACTGGAGAACTATAAATGCAGTCACTGCATTAGAGGCAGAATGCAATGCCATCAAACAGGGAGAAAGGCGATCCCTGTCTTTTTTCATGATGAGGAGGGATTGAAGCAGCTGGGCTTCAAACATGAAATGGAGGTTAATTTAAAAGAGGCCGAAATAATTCTGAAAAGACTAACTTAGAGCAAAGGTAAATGATAGGTAACCAGAAGCAGCCTGTTCAGCCAATGGGGTTTGACATCATGGCTGAGCTGACAATCCGCACCTCCACTTCCCAGCGTTTTAACTGTGAGCATTGATTCAATTACCAAATCCAAATCTGTCCATTTCAAGACTTCAAAATACTGAATGACCCAACCTCGACAGTTTTCTGTGGTAAAGAATTCCACAAATTCTCTACATTCTGGGAGACAAAATTCTCTTCTGCCCGAAATTTGTGACCTCTCATTCAGAAATTCTACTCCCTGGTCCGAAACTCTCCCACAAGGGGAAACAACATTTCTGCATTTACACCATCAAGTTTCCTGAAAATAATAGATGTTTCAGAATGTCAGTACTGAATCTTCTATGTTC
>NW_025203300.1:4814-8383 GCF_004010195.1 Chiloscyllium plagiosum
GGAGGAAACCGGAGCACCTGGAGGAAACCCACGCAGACACGGGAGAACGTGCAATGTGTCTCAGGGATCAGTGTTGAGACTGCAATTGTGGGGACTGCAATTGCTTACAATTCAGGTAGATTTCTTCGAGTTAGAGACCCAAGTGTAGTGTGTCGTAGTTCACAGAAGACACTTAAATGAGTGATAGAGCAAAGTGTGCAGAAGGATATAGACAGGTTAAGTGAGGATGCAAGGGTCTGGCAGATGGAGTACAATGTTCGTAAATGTGAGGTCATCCATTTTGGTAGGAATAATAACGTAGTGGTCTACTTTAAAATGGTGAAAAATTACAGAATGCTGCTGTGCAGGGGGACCTGGGTGTTCTTGTGCATGAAACACAAAAGTATGGTTTGCAAGTACAACAGCTAGTTAGGAAGACAAATGAAATAATGTTCTTCATTGCCAGTGGATAGAGTTTAAAATTAGGACTTTCTGCTGCAGCTGTGTAGGGCGCTGGTGTGGCCACGCCTGGAGTACTCTGTACACTTTTCATCTCCTTACATGAGATGGCACTGGGGATGGGGTTTGCTGAGGACGTTGACCATGTTGATTCTGGAAAGGAGACGGTTGGTATATGAGGAGTGATTGAGGCAGGCTAGCTTTATACTCATTGGAATTTAGAAGAATGGGGGAGGGGGATTGTAAAAGTATAAATGGGATAGGTAAGACAGAAGCAGGGAGGCTGTTTCCACTGATGGGTGAAATTAGAACTACAGGGCATAGCCATAAAATAAGTGCAGCAGATTTAGGACTGAGTTGAGGATGAACGTCTTCAGACAAAGGGTTGTGAATCTGTGGAATCCCCTGCCTAGTGAAGCAGCTGAGGCTAACGTGTTGAATGTTTTAAAGGTGAGGATAGATTTTTGAACAGTAAAGGAATGAAGGGTTATTGTGAGCGGGTGGTAAGTGGACCCTCAGTCCTTTGAAAAATGACCCATGATGTTATTGAAAGGGATAGCAGACTCATGGAGTCAGATGGCCTACTCCTGATTGTATTTCTTAAGTTTGGATGTTGTTATGTTCTAACAGGCCTCCAATCCAAAATGTAATGCTCTCTGACTACTCAATAAAACGGAAAGAACTGTGGATGTTGTGTATCAGAAACAAAAGCATAAATGTCTGGAAATGCTCAGAAGGTCTGGCAGCAACTCTGGTGCGAAAGGCTCACCAGTTTAGGGTTGCCTGGCTTTTCCATACAACCTTCTTCAATTTTGCCGCCACATTATTCACGCTCCAGTCTTCTGGCATCTCATCTATGATTATCAACAATTCAAATATTTCAGCAAGGGGTCCAGGAATCTCTTTCCGAGCTTCCCATAAAGTATTGGGACATACATCGTCAGGTCTCCGGGATTTATTTCCATTCTTCTGCTTTAAGACCTCCAACACCTCCTCTTCTATAAGATGAACTCTTTTTAAGATCTCATTATTTATTTCCTAAGTTCCTTAGCTTCCATGCTCCTGACTACTGTAAATCCCAGATGTCAATATGTGATGTACGTCCCATTCGATTTCTAGACAGGAGTATCAATTTTCCTTGTCATCGAGCTTTTCCCATGCCTTTCCCTTCACACAAATGGGACACCATCACTGAACTCTTATTGTCTCATTCTTACAGGCTTCCCACTTGTCAACCGCCCCTTTACCTGTGAATAACCTCCCCCAACCAACTTCTCAAAGTCTAATACCATTGGTCAAATTGGACACACTCCAATTTGGAACATTAATTTTTAAAATAAATTCTATCCTTTCTCATCATTATTATTAAACAAATAGAATTATGACCACTTTCCCTGAAGCGTGCCCGTATGGACACCTCAGTCACTTGCCATGCCTTGGCTCCCAACAGAAGGTCAAGCATTGCGCACTCTCTAGTAGGTGCATCCACTGATTGAATAACAAAGTTTTCTTGTACACACTTAACCGATTTCTCCACATTCCATCATCTTAACACTATCCCAAACTCTGTTTGGAAAGTTAAAATTCCCTACCATCGTCCTTTTTTCTTACAGATAGCTGATACCTCCTTTCATATTCGCTTGTGAATTTCCCACTGATTATTAGGAGGCCCATTCTACAATCCCAGCAAGGTGATGGCCTCTTTCTTATATTTAACTTTCATCCATATAACTTCAATGGGCAATCTCCAAGGAATATCCTCTCTACATCCAGCCATAATGTTCTGACTAACCAAAAACACCACTCCTCCTCCGCTCTTGCTCCCCTGCCCATACATTCTATCGTATCAAAATCATGGAACATTAAGATGCCAGTCCTGTTCATCACTGAGCCACATTTCTGTAATGGTAATGATATCCGTGTCCCACATTCCCATCTATGCCCCATGTTCATCTGTCTCACATGTCAGGCCTCTTGCATCGAAGTAAATGCAATTTCGCAGTCTTACCTCGCTCTTGCCAAACTGTTGTCTGCCTTGACTCTTAGAATTGCTCACCTCATCTCACCTCAAAAACTTCTCTTTACTCACTATCTCGTTGGTTCCCACCACCTCCCTTACCAGTTTAAAACCTTCAGCATACTGCTCGCAAATTTCCCATTCAGAATATTGGTCCCATTCCAATTCAGGTCCCTCTTATACAGGTCATTTCTGAAGAGATGAGGAGAAAGTGAGGTCTGCAGATGCTGGAGATCAGAGCTGGAAATGTGTTGTGGAAAAGCGCAGCAGGTCAAGCAACATCCAGGGAACAGGAGAATCGACGTTTCGGGCATAAGCCCTTCCTGAAGAAGGTCTTATGCCCGAAACGTCGATTCTCCTGTTCCCTGGATGCTGCCTGACCTACTGCGCTTTTCCAGCAACACATTCCCATTTCTGAAGAGATCCCAATGATTGAAAAATGGGAATCCTACCTCCTGCAGCAACTCCTCAGCCTCACATTCGCTGCTCCATCTCACTGTTCCTACTTTCAATATTCCATTACTTTTTAAACAAACCCCAACATGACATTTGCCATCCTTACTGATTGTTGAAATTAAAAGCTAACGTTTTTTTGTGATTCAGACATGCGGTCTCCCTGTAGATTTCAGAATTCAATGTCTATGTCAATAATACTCAGCCTCTCTATCTTGCCCGTTAAAATGCAGAACATCACGGTTTATGTCTGTTCTCATTTATTTCATCCACATTACATTAATATGCAAAGCTCCTTGTTCACTCTCTTGTCCTATCTGCATCCCTCCGAAAACATCTTTTTGTGTCATACTCACCACTTGCCTCCTCTCCAATTTTTGCGTCATTCGCAAACTTGCCTACAATATATTCACTTTCCTCAGCAAAGTCATCAAAATATTTTGTAAATCTTTGTGTCCCCAGAACAGATTGACATCCTGTAAAATAAAACTCTTAATCAAACTTTTCTGATTGGGATTTCAAACATCCTCTCTCCATTATAATACAGTACCTCCAAAGCCAAGGCTCCTTTCTTATTCAGTAATCTTATGCATGGGTGCTATAAAAACACCTTCAGAAAATCAAAACGTATTACAATCACGGTTTCCTCCATTTTCTCAAA
>NW_025203301.1:0-2333 GCF_004010195.1 Chiloscyllium plagiosum
GACAATGTCCAGTGAAGTCTGGAGACTGGGAGCCGTACAGTCTTATGACCGGGCTTCTTGCAGTCAAGAGACTGGGCCTGGAGTGGTCTGGAGACTGGGCCCTGTGTAACCTGGAAACCCAACCTGGTGCAGTCTGGAGAATGAGCTGGTGCGGTTTGCCGACTGTTCCTGGTGCAGCCTAGAGATTGGGACAATGCAGCCTGGAGACTGGGCCCAGTGTGTTCTGCAGACTGGGCCCAGTGTAATCGAGACTGGTCCTGGTGCAGTGTGGAGAGTCATCTGGTGTGGTGTGTAGACTGTGCCCATGGAAGTCTGGATATAGGGCGCGGTGCGGTCAGGAGACGCGGCCTTGTGCCTTCTAGAAGCTGGGCCTGGCGTAGCCTGGAGATCTGGCCCGGTTCCACCAGGAAACTGGGCTTGCCGCAATTTGGAAACTGGAGCCAATACAGTCTAGAGACTGGGCCACGTGCAGACAAGAGACTGGGCCTGCTCCAGCCTGGATATTGGGCCCAATGCTGTCTAGAACCAGGCCCATGTGTGGTCTGGAGACTGTACCTGGTGCGGTCAGGAGTCCTGGCCTGGTACGGACTGGAGGTTGGTGCAAGTGAGCTCCAGAGACTGGGTCTGATGCGGTCTGGGGACTGTGCCTGGTGCGGTCTTGAGACTTGGCCTGGTGCGGTCAGGAGACAAGGTCTGATGCAGTCTGGAGACTGGGTCCAGTGAAGTCTGGAGACTGTGATTCATGTGGTAGACAGACAGTGCCTGGTGCAGTCTGGAGTCTGGGCCCGGTACAGTCTAGAAACCGGTCCGTGTGCGGTCCAGAGACTGGGCCTGGTCCAGCCTGGAGACTGGACCCGGTACTGTCTCGAGTCAGGACCTCTTGTGTCACGAAACTGAGCCTGGTGCAGTCAGGACACTTGGCCTGATGCAGTTTAGAGACTGGTCCATGTGCATTCTAATGACTGGGCCTCATGCGGTCTGGAGACTGGGCCCGGTGCAGTTGGAGACTGGGCCTTTGTAGCCTGGATACTGAGCCCAGTGTATCCTGGAGATTGGGCTCGGTATGGTCTGGAGACTGTGCCCGTTGCAGTCTTGAAACTGACCCTGGTGCATTCTGGAGACTAGGCCTGGTGCAGCCTGTAGACTGGGATCAATGCTGACTGGAGACTGGTCCGGGTGCCGTGTGTATATCAAGACTCATACTATCAAGAGACTGGGCCTGGTTCAGCCTGGAGATTGGAACTAGTGCGGTCTCGAGCCTGGACATGTGTAGTCAGGAGACTGGTCCAAGTGTGTTCTAGAGCCTGGGACTGATGCGGACTGGAGACTTTGCCTGTTGCGGTCTAGAGACTGGGTCCTGTTTGGTCTGGAGACTCAATCTTTGTAGCCTGGATACTGGGCCCAATGTAGCCTGGAGACTGCGCCCAGTGCAGCCTGGAAACGGGACATGGTGAGGTCTGGATACTCGGCTTGGTATGGTCTGCAGACTGGGCCTGGTGCAGCCTGGAGACTGGGACTAGTGCAACATGGGGGTTGGGTCCAGTGCTGTTTGTAAATCATGGTTCGTTCAGTCAAGAGACTGGGCCTGGTTCAGCCTCGAGACTCTGCCCAGTGCAAACTGAAGACTCTGTCTGGTTCAGTCTGGACACTTGGTTCTGGCACCGTTTGGGATAAAATGTCTGTAAATACAATTGTTTCTTTTTTTTCATTTTCATTCTTATGCTGGACCTTCATTTATTAATCTGTCAATTTCGTACCAACTATTTAATTTACGTCAGGATTTTATACCTAAGATGTAAATAGGCGATGACATTGCAAGATTTTTCACTGCTCTCATGACAGTGCATGTGACAATGAAGCCAATTCAATTCAAATGTGAGACAGTCGCTGTCGTTGATGCCTTTTCCAAAACAAACTGCTGCTCGGGCAGTGGCGTGGGGCGACCAGAAGACGGTGGTATTACATCACTTTCAGCACAAGAGGGTTTGATAGATGGAGAGAAAGTGAGAGTGAGTAGAGACACGCTGATCCCCATATCAATGAATTAATTCCCAAAACAACAGAAAACTAAATATTCAGAGATGCAGATGCAGAGATACACACACTATTACAGAAAACCATAAACACAGAGACATATACTGACATTTGGGCCCTCATACCTGTGTTGCCATTCACGATGAACGTGGCTGATATGATCTAAACCTCGGTTTTAGTTCCTCTTGCGAAATAAGGCAGAACAACTGATTGAGCTGTTCGAGTGGGAGCAATATTGGGCAACAGACTGTAATTCTATTCATTTGAAAGTAGTTGTGGATAAGGCTAGGTGTTGTCCT